>NC_091958.1:24236686-24294186 GCF_031021105.1 Erythrolamprus reginae
GACTAAGACGCCTTAAACATGATCTAAGTATTGCCCACAAGATCATATGCTGCAATGTCCTGCCTGCCGGCGACTACTTCAGCTTCAACCACAACAACACAAGAGCACGCAATAGACTTAAACTTAATATTAACCGCTCCAAACTTGACTGTAAAAAATATGACTTCAGTAACCGAGTTGTCGAAGCGTGGAATTCACTACCGGACTCCATAGTGTCATCCCCAAAACCCCAACCCTTTACCCTTAGACTATTCACCGTTGACCTCTCCAGATTCCTAAGAGGTCAGTAAGGGGCGAGTACAAGTGCACTAGAATGCCTTCTGTCCCTGTCCTATTGCTCTCCTATATCTCCTATACCTTTCTTCTATTCCTATAATCTCTTATTCTATTCTTTCATTGATATGTTCTATTACTATATCTTCTTTTCTATTATTTCTTAGATATATTTTACTATGAGTATATCCTCTATAACCTTCATTATGTATTTTACTATGTGCATACCCACTAAAACCCTCATTGTGTATTGGACAAAATCAGCCGCCCCAGTCCACGGAGAGGGGCGGCATACAAATCCAATAGATAGATAGATAGATAGATAGATAGATAGATAGATAGATAGATAGATAGATAGATAGATAGAAACAAATAAAATCAATCAATAAAATAAACCAGGCTTCCCCATCCCCTCCCGCCCGTGTGTCTATCGCGCAGAAAGCCCGCGGCCAGGTGTGCAGCGGCTGGCTCTTCTCTCTCTCTCTTTTGGGCACACGCCCTGTCCGGTCTGTCGGGCTTGAGATGACCCGGCGAGTCTTCTCTTTGTCTCGCCTCGCCTCGCCTCCAGGGGAGGCGGGGCGGGGCCCCAAAAGAAGCTGAGCAGCCCCCTGGCCAGGCTCCGTCTATCCCTGTGCTTGTGTGTGTGCACGTGCGTGTGTTTGTGTAGGTGCGCGCATCCTTGGCACCGAGTGCAGCCAACGGCGGAGACGTGGTCAAGCGGTTGGCTTTGCAAAAATAAGCTGCGGACACCCCTCCCAGGTTTATTTTGTCATTGCGGGGGTGGGTGGGGCTCTCTCTCCTTTGCAAGGGCTGTTTCCCGGCCGTCACTACCCCTCCCGCCCAAACAGCCTCCTTCCTTCCTTCCTTCCTTCCTTCCTTCCTTCCTTCCTTCCTTCCTTCCTTCCTTCCTTCCTTCCTTCCTTCCTTCCTTCCTTCCTTCCTTCCTTCCTTCCTTCTTCCTTCCTTCCTTTCCTTCCTTCCTTCCTTCCTTCCTTCCTATCTATCTATCTATCTATCTATCTATCTATCTATCTATCTATCTATCTATGAATTTTTTTTCTCTCCCCCCCTTTTTATTTCCTGTCCCCGTTAAGCACGTGGTAGCGGCGGCTGCACCTTCAGGAGAAGGGAGGGACCCCTGCTTCTTTCCCCCAGAGAGTTCCCAGCAGCATCATACGGGGCTTTGCATCTACTGTGACAGGCAGGGCAGGCTAGGCAGGCAGGTAGGCGAGTGAAGTACGCGCCTAGCTGCTGCTGCTGCCCGTCCACCCCCTTCCCCTCCTTTCCTCTTCCGCGATCCCCAGTCTCCGCCCCCGCCCGCAACACCTGAGACCCCGTCATGGGCTGCTGTCCACAGGCGGGGGCGAACGCTATGGAGGTAATAAAAATTTAGCTGTCCGGCAGGACCACATCTTTTAAAAAAATTGATTTAAGTTTGACATGTATTTAAAACTTCATTTATTTAATTAATTTTAATTTATTTTTAAAAATCATTTGCGCATGCGTTGTTGTGCTAGCCAGCAGGTTAACCGGGATGGGGAAGGGGGGGGGGCGAGGAGAAGGCTGTGCAGCTCGGAGAGAATCAACCCAGTCACCACTTCCCCGAGCTGCATAAAACAAGAGGCGAGCCAGCAGCTAAGGAGATTTCTTACTTTGGAGGTAACCCAGAACTTAGGATCCAGTGTGCCTCTCAATTGTGCTCCCTCCCTGGACTGGGAGCTGCCGGGCATAGGGGGAGACGCGTTGCTCCCACCCCGCTCTCCACCCCCGAACCTCTGCATTCTTCCCGTAGTGGGGCAAATGGGAGGCTGTCCTTGCAAGGGGGAGGGTGGAAGGTTAATAGAATTTAAATACTAAAAAAACCCCCAAGTTCCGAGGTTGCTTTGGGAGGAGGGAAATCGGGCAGCGCCCCCACCCCCGGGCGACTGCAGTTTCGGAGCCTTGGAGCAACTTTCCCAAAACTTCACACCAGTGCAAGAACTTAATTGCCTCGCACTCAGGAGTTTCTCTTTACTTTGCAAGGGCCAGAAGGAGCTCCCAGGCTCCAGTCGACCGAGGGGGGGGGGGGGGCGGGGCGGGATGCTGCCCGATTTCTCGCCTCCCAAAGCAACCTCGGAAGTTGGGGTTTCTTTGTTTTTTAGTATTGAAGTTCTATTAATTAGTAGAGTGATAAATTACAAATATATCTTAGCATTGCAAACATTTTTTGTCCAATTATCCATTGCCATTTGCATTCTAAAGTCAAATCCATATTTGGAGGTAATTAAGTGCTCTCTCCCTAGACTGGGAGCAGCTGTGTGTGGAGGATATAAGGAGCCTTCTCTTGCCTCATCAGCCCCCATCCCACTCCTCTCTTTCTCCTTCTCTCTCTTTTCTCTCTCTTTCTCTTTCTTTCTCTTTCTCTCTCTTTCTCTCTTTCTCCCTTTCTCTCTCTTTCTCTCTTACTCTCTCTCTCTTTCTCTCTCTCTTTCTCTCTTTCTCTCTCTCTCTCTCTCTCTCTCTTTCTCTCTTTTTCTCTCTCTCTCTTTCTCTTTCTCTCTCTCTCTCTTCCTCTTCTTTTATAGCTCCTAAAGTTCTCTGTCACACCAGCTAATACTGCATAAGGCTTTGAAATTAAACAACCCTTCCTCCCACGTGCCCACCCCTCCCAAGTTTCAACCCCAAAATCTATGCATTTTCCCCACTTGTGGGGCAAATGGCTGCCGTTTACACAGTCCTTGCAGTGCCAGAGAGATGCCTTGTGGTGTCTCCCTTCTTCTCCTCCCTTTTCTGCCTTTTCGCCCAAGAGCTGCTGGGAGCCTTAACCCTGCGACTTCCCTCCGTTGCGATGGTTTGGCTTAACACAGAATGATTTTAGTGCAAAGAAGAACAAGAAGGAATAGATAGATTGTGCACCCCGTGGAGGGGCACTGCCAGTCAGATCTGATTAGGAGAAGACAGATCAGGTGTGGAGTTGCCGCTAGTAAAAGTGTCGGTTTGCCCAGTGTGTGCATACAAATGCAGCCTCCCTGGGCAGTTGCAGCCTTGGAGCAACTCTCCAAAAACTGCACGCCAGGGCAAGAACGTAATTGCCTGGCACTCCCGAGTTTTCCTTTACTTTGTAAGGGCCAAAAGTGGCTCCGAGGCTCCAGTCACCCAAGGAGCATGGGGGGCGGGGGAGGACGCTGCCCAATTTCTCTCCTTCCAAAGCAACCTCGGAAGTTGAATGATTCGATTCCTTCTGGGAAATGTATGGCTTTTCCACAGCCTAAATCTATTTTTGGGAGTTTTTCCCCTTCCCTCCCCATCAATCAAAGTTTCAAAATGTTTCACCACTGTTGAAAATGGGGGGTGGGTTGTCATGTGACTGAGTGGGCATAACTGATGTCAAGTTGGCAATGCCCATTCTGTCACGTGACCACTCAGTCACATGACCAGCAACTCACATCCACAAAATAAGCCACGCCCACAGCCTGGTAGTAAAATTTTTTGCTGCCCTTCACTGGATAGACATCCCTCCCCCAACCATTTAAAAAAAATCATTCTAAATTGGACGACTAAAGATATAAAGGATAGAAAGTCCTTCCCTCCCCCACCCCAAGCTGGACTTTCCGTTTTTTCTTTGAAGACGTTTAGCTTCTCATCCAAGGAGCTTCTTCGGCTCTGACTGGATGGTGGGGAATGGAAGGATTTATACTCCTTGCAGACAGATGAAGAAGCTTCCTGGATGAGAAGCAAAATATCTTCAAAAAACCCCCAGAATGTCCAGTTGCAGCTTGGGGAAAAAAAGCACTTTTGGGAAAACTATGACCTGGATGATTGAGACCCTCTACAGACATTTGAAGACAGAAGGAGTTATTATTATTATTATTATTATTATTATTTACTTATTTACTTATTTACTTATTTACTTATTTACTTATTTACTTATTTACTTATTTACTTATTTACTTATTTACTTATTTACTTATTTACTTATTTACTTATTTACTTATTTACTTATTTACTTATTTACTTATTTACTTATTTACTTATTTACTTATTTACTTATTTACTTACTTACTTACTTACTTACTTACTTATTTATTTATTAGATTTGTATGCCGCCCCCTCCTTGTTTCTGTTCAAAGGAGGGGAATCTTAATCATGAAAAGACCTCTCTCTTCCGAATAGTAGTTCCAACAAAGGGTTCCTGTCCCATTTATAGTTCCTACCTTCCCCCAAAGAAGAAAAACAGAAAACCCCCTCCATACACACCCTCAAGAACCTCCAGGGTTCCAACTATCACCCCTAACGAAAGAAAACTCCGAGGCTTGAGCATCCTCAAAGTTCCATTTTTTAAAGAGATGTCATATTGGCACATCTGGAAAAACCTGATTCTGAAAGCTTCCGGGTTTTCCTGTCTGGTCTGCTTCGCTCAGAATTTAGGAAAGTAAAACTCAGAGTCCATTTTGAACTTCAAAGGTCACTTTTACTAAATCGGAAGTGAACTCAATGAAAGAAAACCAAAGTCTGAAGAAAAAAGCATGCAGGATGCCTATTACAAAGTAACCCCAACACACACACACCCTTTGGCAGCCCACCCAATCCAAAATGTCCACAAGCGTCAGGTGGGTGCATCTTCGCTGGTGTGTCATGGCTTCTGGAATGCACAGGCCGTTAACCTTGAGTTGGTGATAAGCAGGTCTGCTCTGGGCGTCTGTGCCAGGCTGCAACTATCCCTCCTCCTTTCTCTTTCTCATACAAAATCAAAACTCCCATGGGTTCCTCCAGTATACTTCACCATCACCCCAAATCCCGAATGCCTCCCCCTGTTTCCTAATGGCAGCCAATGCAGTGAAGATCGCCTAAAACACGATCTAAGTATTGCCCACAAGATCATATGCTGCAACGTTCTACCTGTCAATGACTACTTCAGCTTCAATCGCAACAACACAAGAGCACGCAACAGATTCAAACTTAATATTAACCGCTCCAAACTTGACTGTAAAAAATATGACTTCAGCAACCGAGTTGTCGAAGCGTGGAATTCATTACCTGACTCAGTAGTGTCAACCCCTAACCCCCAACATTTTTCCCTTAGACTATCCACGATTGACCTCTCCAGGTTCCTTAGAGGTCAGTAAGGGGCGTGCATAAGTGAACTAGTGTGCCTTCCGTCCCCTGTCCAATTGTCTCTCCTTATCTCATTTATCTTTTCTTCCTTTCAAATATGTTCACCTATACTTTTATATCTTTTCTTCTATTCTTTACTTATATTATTACATATCTTTCTCTTCAATGTGCATTATGTATTGGACAAAATAAATAAATAAAAATAAAATAAAATAAATAAATGAAGAATAATGCAGAGGGGCTGATATTCCCCCCCTTAAAAGAAAGCCCCTGTCCCAACACTCCCACGTCCATCACCTGGTCCAGTCAAAGCACCGTCCCAACTGGAGAGACTTCCCAGTCACACCCCTCCAGGGACAGAGCAGCGTGGCCTTGACTCTCGAAGACTGTTATCTCCCCAGCTCCATACAATCCTCCCCTCCCAGTTTCCCACAGCACCACATTTTCTGTTCCTAAGTGACACAGTTGTTCAGTGAACGTTGCCCCATTTTACAACCGTCTTTGCCACATTTGTTAAGTGAATCTCTGTAGCTGTTCAGCCAGCCACACGGTTGTTAAGTGAATCTGACTTCCCCGTTGACTTTGCTGGTCAGAAGGTCACAAAACGGGATCCCACCACCTGGAACAATGCATCTGTCATGCCCATTCTCCCCTGGAGCCTACAGAGGGTGAAAAATGGGCCCACCGGGCCTACCAGAAGTGGGGAAATGAGCCATTTCCGGACTCGGGAGAGGGCATTTTCGCCTTCACCAGGCATTGAATTATAGGAATGGGCACTCGCGAATGTGTGATAGTGTGCACGTACGCACTTTTGGCACCTGAGGAAAAAAAGGTTCGCCATCACTGTCCTATGGTTTTACCTCATCCACAAAACAATCTCCTCTGCTTCGTATCAAAATTGAGGCTGAGGAAAGGAAAGCATTTTATTTAAAGTGCAATTGATAGGGAAGATATTCTATATCAGTGATGGTGAACTTTTTTTCCCTTCGGGTGCTGAAAGACCGCGTGCACACACTATCGTGCATGCACGAGTCACCACACTGATAATTCAATGCCTGGGGAGGGTGAAAACTGCTTCCCCTGCCTCCTGGAGTCCCCCTGAAGGCTGAAAATGGACAATTTCCCAACTTCTGGTGGGCCTACCTGTTATCCAAAGCATCCCCAGTATAAGCCCAGTCTCCCTCTGGTCTGTTCTCAAAGCACCTCTGCAGATCATTTAAAAACTGCAGTGGGGGAGGGGAGAGGCGAAGGCAGTCTCCAATGGAGGAAAAGCTAAACCTACCCCAGACCACGCAGGGTGCAGGACATCCCCCCCAAATCTCTTCTGACTGCGCCTCTGCGGTTCAAGTCCTTGCGCATTATGCCGGCACCTCTGAGGTAATCCTAGCTGAAATTTTTAGACTGCGAGATATGTAGGGGAGATATTTAATAGCCTATCCTCGGAGAATAAGGATAGCACCTGTGGTAATTTTAACCATAGCATATTTATTTATAATAATAATATTATTAATAATAATAAATTATTATTATTATTATTATTATTATTATTATTATTATTATTATTATTATTATTAAGATTTGTATGCTACCCCTCTCCGGAGACTCGGAGCGGCTCACAGTAATAACAACAATGTGACAAATCCAATATATTTAAAAGACATCTAAAAACCTGTCATTAAAACCATGCAACAGAATCATACCATACATAAACAATATAAGCCCAGGGGTATTTCAATTTCCCCATGCCTGACGACATATGTGGGTCTTCAATAACTTACGAAAGGCAAGGAGGGTGGAGGCGGTTCTAATCTCTGGGAGGAGTTGATTCCAGAGGGCCGGGGCCGCCACAGAGAAAGCTCTTTCCCTGGGGCCCGCCAGACGACATTGTTTAGTCGACGGGACCCGGAGAAGGCCAACTCCGGGGATTCGTGTGGCAGAAGACGGTTCCGAAGATTTTGGCTGCCCATCTTACCATGGGCTAACAGTCACGTCTTAATCAAACACTGTAAAGATAGTGCCTGTGATAATTTTAACCATCGTGTATACTCTTAGGAGTAAAAATGCCATTGGTGGCTGAGGGAAATTCTCAACGGCCTCTTGTTTAAAGGACTCCTAATACCACCACAGCACACCTACGGCAGGTGACCTCAATCCCACAGAGCCTTTTCCCTCAGGGAATAAGGTGGACTTCTGGGTCCTGAATAATTTTAGCCAAGACTTGAGTTTTTAGGGATAAAGTTATTGGTGGGACCTGAGATAATCTCAGCCACGTTCTATTAAAAAAGGACCAAATCACCTCAGGTAATTTTTAAGGCTTAAAATTAGTTTAGGAGGACTGAAGCTGAGATGGTTTGAACCAGGTGCAATTAAAAGAGCTCTGGAACAGGTGAATAAGCATTAAACAATCAACTCAAAAAGCAAAAATTGCCCTGGGGTTGACCTTTTCTTGAATAAAGTCAACTCTTGGAATTTTTTTTCTTTTGAAATATTTTTTATTAATTTGAAACCTGAAGAAAAATTTAGCCAAGGTTCAAGTTTCTAAAAGAAGCCAACCCCCCCCCCCCCCTGTAAGCAAAGGTTCACTGAAATTTCTTCAGAGTTAGGAACTGACTTTGCTCTCTGAAATAAAGTGAATTCTTGGAGGCTGAGGTGATTTTACTCAAGGCTTAATATCAGGATAAAATATTAGTGGAACCTGAGGTCATTTTAGCCGTAACCTTGCAGGGTGAAAAATACTACAAGTAAATATATGGAAGTTCACTAAAATTACTTCAGGGCCACTAAAATTACTTCCTTTTTCCTCCTCTTTCCTTTCTTTATCCTTTCCTTTTTTAATTTCCTTTTTTCTTCATTTTCTTTCTTTTTTCATTATTTTTTCTATTTTTTCTATTCCCTTCTCCCCTACTCCACTCCACCCCCTTCCATTTCCTAGACTATTCTAAACTAAAAGAAGCAAACCATAGAGGACAACCTACTTCTGCTAAGGCTAAAATTATTTCAAGTTTGGGAGCTGATCTTACTCTCAGGAATAAAGTCAATTATTGGGACTTGAGATAATTCTAGCCAAGGTTCCAGTGCTTACAAGAAGCAAAACATGTAGGGGACTTGCTACATCAAGGAATTTAGGGCAAAAATGAAATAAAATAGCTTTTTAGTTCCTGGAGCTGAGCTGACTTTCTTGCAGAAAGGTAAACTTCTTGCAGAAAGGCAATTTTAGGGATTCCTTTTTATATCTGAATAGCTAGAGAAACTCCTGCGGTTGGAGGCCATATCTTTGGGAACAGTAAAATCCTGTGGTCTGCTGTATTCTCCAGAGCACAACATTCCAATTCCTTGTGTCTTGTTCCTTCACATATAGGATAAAGCACATAAAAGCCCCTTTATAAAGCTGATTTTCTAGTCTCTGAACATCAGGTGGACATTTCTTGATGTTGATTTTTTTGCTTTATTTTATAGGCAAAATGAGTCAAGACTGAAGACATCAAAGGTAAGTCATTGGTTTCATTACCTATCCAGTGCTGCATTTAGCCAAGAAGCCTGACTGGTACTGATGTGATTTATTATTGCAAAAACATTTGGGCCTTGCTAAAGCTTTCCCTAAGGCTTGCTTTAGTGAAGTTTTGGAACAAACAATCAACCCCCCCAAAAAGTACAGTGGTACCTTATTGATTTCAGTCCATTACAGAGGGATTTTCCTGACAATGGAAACAATTTGCCTTCAGAAGTTGTAGATGCTCCATCCCTGGAAGTTTTTCAGAAGAGACTGGAGAGCCATGGGTCTGAAATGGTGTAGGGCAGTGGTACCTCCACTTAAGAACACCTCTACTTAAGAACTTTTCTAGATAAGAACCAGGTGTTCAAGATTTTTTGCCTCTACTTAAGAACCATTTTCTACTTAAGAACCCGAGCCCAGAAAAATTTCGCAGGAAATTTGAGAGCGGCACGAGGGCCTGACCAATTTCCTGCCATTCCCCCTTTAATCCCAACCATCTTGGGCTTTTCTGGGCTGCCAGAGGAGCTTTTCGGTGGTGATTAAGGAGGCATTGGCAGCCAGAGCAAACAAAGCATTTTCCTTTCTCTGGGCGCTTGGAGAGGGAATAAACCACTTCGCTGTGGTGACTCCCTTGTGCTGCCTCGCATACACTTGGCGGGAGGTTGTGTCCTGGAGCGCTTGGGCGTGGAAAGGTAAAAGGGGGCGCTCACCTCACCTTCTTCCTTTGGCAGCGACTGTCCTCCTCCTCTTCTTCTTCCTCCTCTTCCTCCCACCCAAATTCTGAGCTTTTATTTCTTTCCTAAAGGGTTTGCACACACTATTTGCTTTTACATCGATTCCTATGGGAAAAATTGCTTCTACTTAAGAACGTTTCTACTTAAGAACGCGGTCATGGACATGGAATTAAGTTCTTAAGTAGAGGTACCACTATAATGATAAAAAAATAGGCATAAATGTAACAAATGTATCTAAAATATGTAAATAATTTCTGACCTGACCAATTTTAGACATTGGCTGTGGTTCTTAAAACCAGAGAAAGAGAGCCTCACCAGCATCCCCCATACCAACACAGTGGAGATGGGTGGGGTGGGTGGGTGATGACTGTCCTTGTTGACCCTCATTCAGTTCCTGAGCTTCCACTCGGTGATGTTCAGTCCCTGAGTGAGCAGTGAGGGCAGATCATCCTGGAGGAGTCAAGAGGTGGGTCACCTCCCTCCCACTTTCATTCTCCTAGAAAGAATGCCAGTACCAGACATCTTGGAATGGAAAGTAAACCTGATGATGCTCTGTAATATGCCGTCGTATATCAATAAAGAAGATGACTTGTGGCTCTCAGTAGAAATTATGGGTCCTTGATGCTGCCTGAGATAGGTAGTTTTCCTGCAGATGTTTATTACCAACTAGGGAATTTCAGCAGTGCTAGGAGTAAGTGCTTTGCTGTCAACCTGTTCTAGTAGCTTGTCATTTCAGTGTTGGTTGAAGTGGTCGCTGAGATGATTTGATTGGGCTATTTGTTGTTAGCGTCTTTGAAACTTCTGTGATGGTTTCTTCTTGAACGTTGGTCTAATGTTAATCTTGGAGTTCATCTATGCTCATATATTTATATTTACCATATGTATACCCAATATAACTCTCATTGTGCAGTGAACAAAATCAATAAATAAAATAAAATAAAATATGGGAGCTGGCTGCTAGTGAAATAGTGTTTGGGGCCTTTTGGCCTTGTTGATTGTCTCTTGTGGACAGACTCTGATATTGTTTATGTTTTATAGTGTTTTGGCCTGGCATAATTTGGTCATGGCCATGGTCCTTTGAACCAAAAAGAAAACCAGAACGGCCCATTTCAATGCTAGAAATGGCTGCTCTGAATAATATAACATTTTATTTACGGTCAAAGACCATCAATATATTAATAATAATTAAAAGGAAAAAGAACAGGAAAAAGGACTTTTGGCCGAGCAACCAAGATTGACCCATTGTAACTATACAAGAGATGTACATATCTCGCTATGAAGGCACACATTTGCGATGAATCCCCACTGCTGCTGTGCAGAATCTGGCCACCTGTGCCATAATACTGGCCTGCTCATCCCCAAGCAACCACCGGAGATAGGCAACGTCCAAGCGGCCAGGATATCCCTCAATAAGTGGTAGAATATGCTTTCTCCTAATGTCAGTGTAAAAGGAGCATCTCAGGAGCATGTGTCCCTCAGTCTCCACCTCTCCTGAGCCACAAGGGCAAAATCTTTCAGTGGCTGGAGTTCCCTTGTACTTGCCGTACAAAACGGCGGATGGAAGCGCACGGCACCGTACAAGAGCAAATGCCTTTCGATGGCTTGCTGACTCTAGCTGTCCCAGGTGTCTTTCAGGAGCCACAATATATCTAGTGGCATCTGGGGCCAGAAACAGTGGAGCTCTACCCAAGTTCTGAATAATAGATATTATACTAGATTTGCCTGGCATAATTTGGTCATGGCAATGGTTCTTAGAACCAGAAAGAAAATCAGAACAGCCCTTTTAAATGCTAGGACTGGCTGTTAGGAATAATAGATTTTCTAGATTTGTTGCCTGGCATAATTTTTCACACTCATGTCTTCTACAAAAGAAAACCACAATTAAACAACCACCGGAAGGCGAAAGAGGAAGACTCTGGGTGATACAGACAAACATTCTCTTTATTAAGCTACACATGAATTTTTCCATTAGTCAGAGAAAGAGATTGGCAGTGTCTAATAGATCACAGAAACCTCACCAATTGGTAATAGAAAGGCTTAGAAAGGTCTGGCATTTTTTTTTAAAGAGATGTGTATAGGTTTTTGTTTGTGTGTGTATGTGTGTGTATATGTGTTTAGTTTTGGTCTACATTTTTGTTCCAGATTTTATTTGAAAAAGGGTGCAATTGGCTTTTTCCAGCAAAGGTACTTCTTACAGGTGACATGTGAAGACCTCTGATTGCTTCATCAGAGTAAAAAATGACAAAATGTTGATCATGAAAATGGTGGCTTTTAAAATAATAGAAACACTACATTCGATTTTGTTTTTCATATTTTTTTCCCGTTTTTTTGTTGCTTTTTATGCGTGTTTTTAATTTTTATATCTTTTTTTCCTAGTTTTTTTGTCTTTTTATGTTTGTTTTTTGCAGCACAAACAACCCCACGAGAGAGAAAGAGAGAGGGAGGAAGGAAGGAAGGAAAGAAGGAAGGGAGAGAGAGAAAGAGAGAGAGAGAGAGGAAAGAAGGAAGGAAGAGAGAGAGAGAGAGGAAGGAAGGAAGGGAGAGAAGGAAGGAAGGGAGAGAGAGAAAGAGTGTGAGAGAGAGAGAGTGAGAGAGAGAGAGAGTGAGAGAGAGGAAGGAAGGAATGAAGGGAGAGAGAGAGAGAAGGAAGGGAGAGAGAGAAAGAGAGAGAGAGAGAGAGAGAGAAAGGGATACCACCACAAAACATAAGGACTGGAAGAGGAAGAAGGAAATGAAAAGCCAGATGAAGAAATGGATTCACAGGGAGCATGGAAACTTTAAATAATAAAATGAAATTAAATTCAGGGAGAGGAATTTTTTTTAAAAAATCCTCCCAACTCAATTAACCCCTTTTCCCCACTCCCTCCAAAAGGACCGAACATGGGTGCATGGTACTAAGTGGCCTTCAAAGCAGAACAAACATCAAAACAAGATCACAGAGAGAATTTTGGTTCCCTTGGACCAGTGACAGCTGTGCTTTTGTAGAAACAAAATACGAAACCAGAGAGTGAATGAGACAAGCAAAACAATCATTATTAAACCTTCCCCTGTACCCCAAATAAAATATACCCGGTTTTGTTGGCCGGTCCTAAAGCGATGGTTGAGCCCAAAAGTGTTTTGGGAGGACTTTCACGGAGGATCAAGGGAGGAGGGAGGTTGCAAATATGTATAGCAATGACTATGACTATGAAAATAAACCTGGATATTTCCCATTGATGTTTCCTGGCCATCTTGATGCATCTAAAACAGCAGTGGGTTGTTCCAAGTTCAGCCTGGTTCGGCAAACCGGTAGCCGCGGTGGCCCACCCGCTCCTCAGGAGGCTCCTGCACATGTGCGAACTGGTAGCGACGGGATTTGGAACCCACTGTTGATCTAAAGCTCTCTCTATCAGCTTCAAACCTAAGGTGTGGGAATTTTATTGGTCGTAGTAGTGCCTCCCTTTCTCCGCATCCCGTGGACAAAAAACAGCACCTGTTATGATACGGAGGAAGGATTGGGAGGCAAGACCAACATTCCTCTAAACTTCTGGGTCATTTGCTCTGTCTGTTATGAGGAACTCCTCTGGCTAATTCCCAAACATTCACCAAAGCAAAACAAGGATGCCCCTTTTTACCATCAAGGTTCTGATGGGGCGATCTCATCACTACCTCGGAAGGGAAGCTGCCTTCCTCAGAATTGCTTCAAGCCATTGCTGTGTTTGTGTGTGTGGAGAGAGGGAGCGAGCAAAAAAGGGGGCACGTAGGTACGTTTGTGTGTGGATATGAAGGTGTGGTTGAGTGTTGCTTGTATGCATCAGTAGGAAGGACCTGAGCAATCCTTCCGTTCTTCCCCAGCACCGATGTTGAACAAATTTTTTGATTATTCTCATCTTCTCTTTTGGAATCCCCTCCCAAATATCAAAAGAGTTGGCCAAAGAATCCTGTTCATTGCATCTCAACAAACTAGCCGTGATTCTAAGCACAGCAGGACATCAAGGTGAGGCCCTCGCTAAAAAGCTTGTGTCAACCTGAGACTGGTGTTTGGGAGCAGAAAGTCTACTCTAGATGGCTTGGGCCCGAACACAAAGACGGGGTTGCATGCATGGATTGGGGGGGGGGGTTCTCCAAAGAAGCACTCAAAGGAACCCCTCTTCTAGTTACAGCCAAATAATCAATGTTATTGGTTGGTTCTTAGGTGGTCCTGCCCACCTAGCACTTCGAAAGCATGCAAATGCGAGTAGATAAATAAGTAAGCCTTCGGTGGGAGGATAACAGCGCTCAGTGATGTCATGACCAGGGGAATATCTTCAGACAACTTGGCCAAGAAATGGAGATGAGCTCCGTGCGCTATAGAGTCGGACATGACTAGGCAGGGAAACCTTTATCTTTAATAAATGTTGTACTAACTTGGTGGTGCATTGCTCCTTGGCAGGTCTTCAAACTTGGCACCTTTAAGAACCTCTGGACTTTAACTCTCAGCATAGCTGGCTGGAGAATTCTGGGAGTTGAAGTCCACAAGTTCTTAAAGTTGCCAAGTTTGGGGACCCCTGTTCCTTGGCAAAAATGTGTTGACATCCAAGGATGTTCCTTGGTAAAAATCCTTAACATCCAAGGATGAATGTCCTCTCCTCACTTGATGGGGCCAATGTGGTAAGTCCCACTTTCAAACCAGGGATGGAATTTTCCCCTTTCTTGGTCTCCCTGGTGGATGGGAAGTGGAGGCAGGAAGGACCAAATGTGTCAACTTTAGCTTGGGGAAAAAGGAAAGGATTCCTAACAAGCTACAGGTGGGATGAGGTGGCTATACAGCGTGGTCTCTTTGTGGAAGGGAAGCCTGTGTTTCGTGCACATTTTTTCTTCCAATTTTCCCTTTGCCTTCCTTTGCTTTTAATCATTCCAAAGCTGAGGGGACCAACAAACTGGGAACTCTCGGTGGTAACATACTTTGAAGAAACTTTTTCATACATAAAGGTGTCTTTAAAAATCCTTTAGAGCTAAAGGGAGGAAAAAAGCCTTTCCTTCAAGCACCCTATGCATAAATGCCTTAAAAAAATAACATTGCTACTTTTTCTTTTTATTTATTTTTGTTAAAAAGAAAATGGTTTCCTTTTTAAACTTGCAGGAGAGTACATTCTTAAAGATGCGGCTAAATGCTTTAGAAAAATTAACTGGTTTAATCACTTGGCTATTCTTATTAATTCTTATTTTCCTCTATATTTCCTGAAGGAAGGAAGGTAGGTAGGTAAGAAGGGGGAAAAAAAGGAGGCTGAATTATCTGCCATCAAGTTACTTAAACAAGAAAGAAGAACTAAGTTCCCGAGATAGGGACATGGGAACAATCCTTTTCAGGCAAACTTAAAATTAAAAAGTGCATCTCGTATACGTCTGTCTATATAATCACAAATGCCTTTTCGGTTACTAACTTGCATGGTTCGTTTTTACTCTCTCTGTGTGCGTGTATTGTGTGTGTGTGTTTGTACATGTGTGTGTTTGTACATGTGTGTTTGTGTGTGTGAGACTCGCACTTTGTTTTGCCTTTCCCCCCCCAAATATTTTATTATATATTATTATTATTATTATTATTTTTCCTCTCGCTGTGATTGTTTCCAAATATGCTGCTTGCTATACAGGATGGGAGGAAGGGAAAGGAAGAAGGGAGAGAGGGAGGGGGTCAGTATAAGCCGCAGCCTCGAAGATTGTTGGCAATGATGATGTCGGTGACGGCATCAAATACGACCTGGATGTTGCCTGTGTCTGTCGCACAGGTCATGTGACAATAAATCTCCTTGTTTGGCGAACGGTTTTTGCTTTCAAATTGTGCTTGGATATAGGCCGCTGCGTCTTCGTATGTGTTGGGTCCTGCGGAGAAGGAAGAATTGGTTTCAGGCGGTTGTTAAGAATGGAGGTTCAACTTTCCTTTCTTTTTAATTTAATTTTTTAATTGACTTTATAGAGCAGTGTTTCCCAACCTTAGCAACTTGAAGATATTTGGACTTCAATTCCCAGAATTCCCCAGCCAGCGAATGCTGGCTGGGGAATTCTGGGAGTTGAAGTCCAAATATCTTCAGGTTGCCAAAGTTGGGAAACACTGTTATAGAGTATAAACACACACGCAACATATAACAAGTGCTCTGTGATTGGTGCCCTCCACCAAGAAACAGTCACACCCCACCACCAAATTGGGGCTGTTTCTTACATATACCATTTTAACTCAAGAGCAAAATATCTGTTTACATATTATAAAGTGATTCCAATTTATTCCTTGTAGCTTGGTCTTGGATTCTACTACCTCTATATATCGTCTTACCTTGAGGCTTAACTTTCGACGGCAAATTTTGGTGTAGTAGGGCTAGAAGCCAGGCAGTCCTGAGTTCTAGTCCTGCCTTAACCAGCTGGGCCAGCCATTCTCTCTCCGGCTCAGCCCTAGGAAGAAGGGGGCTGACAGATGGCTTCTGTGCCCAACTCTATTTGAACAAGCCTAGCCCATGTTTGAGAGCCAGGTGTGGTGGCTAAGGCATCAGGCTAGATACTAGCAGTAGCATTCATTCATTCATTCATTCATTCATTCATTCATTCATTCATTCATTCATTCATTCATTCATTCATTCATTCATTCATTCATTCATTTATTAGATTTGTATGCCGCTCTTCTCCATAGACTTATATGCCATTTCACAGTGCTTTCCAGCCCTCTCTAAGCAGTTTACAGAGAGTAAGCCTATTGCCCCCAACAATCTGGGTCTTCATTTTACCCACCTTGGAAGGATGGAAGGCTGAGTCAACCTTGAGCCTACTGAGATTCGATCTGCCAAGCTGCTGGCAGCTGGTGATCAGCAGAAGTAGCCTGCTGTACTGCACTCTAACCACTGCACCACCAAGGCTACTAGGAGATTAAGAGTTCTAAAGCCAGCTGGGTGACTGTGGGCTGGTCACTCTCTTTCAGCCCTAGGAAGGAGGTGTTGACCAGCCACTTCTGTGACCAAATCTATTGGAACAAGCCAAGCACATGTTAGAAACTCAGATATGATGTTATACAGGGGTCCCCAAACTTGGCAACTTTAAGACTTGTGGACTTCAACTCCCAGAATTCTCTAGCCAGCATAGCTGGCTGGAGAATTTTGGAAGTTGAAGTCCACAAGTCTTAAAGTTGCCAAGTTTGAAGACCTCTGGTGTAGTAGTTAAGGCATCAGGCTATATACCAGGAGATTGGGAGTTCTAGTCCTGCCTTAGGCACAAAGCTAACTGGGTGACCTTGGGTCAGTCACTCTCCCTCAGCCCTAGGAAGGAAGTAATGGCCAACCACTTCTGTGTCCAAACCTATTTGAACAAACTTTACCCATGTTAGATAGCCAGGTTTGATACAGAAGTTAAAGCATCAGCGTAGATGCTAGGAGACTGGAGGTTCTAGGCATGCCCTAGGCACAAAGCCATCTGGGTGATATTGGGCCAGTCACTTGCTCTGACCCCTACAAAGAAGGCAATGACCAGCAACTTTTGCATCCACACCCATTTGAACACACCTAACCTGTGTTAGACAGCCAGGTTTGATGTAGTAGTTAAGGCATCAGGTTAGCTACCAGGAGACTGGGAGTTGTAGTCCTGCCTTAGGCACACAGCCAGCTGGGTAAGCTTGGGCAGTCATTCTCTCTCAGCTCCAGGAAGGAGCCGGGGTGGCGCAGCAGTTAGAGTGCTGTACTGCAGGCCACTGAAGCTGACTGTAGATCTGTAGGTCAGCGGTTCAAATCTCATCACCGGCTCAAGGTTGACTCAGCCTTCCATCCTTCCGAGGTGGGTAAAATGAGGACCCGGATTGTGGGGGCAATAGGCTGGCTCTGTTAAAAATAAGAGCTATTGCTAACATGTTATAAGCTGCCCTGAGTCTAAGGAGAAGGGCGGCATAAAAACCAAATAAATAATAAATAAAGGAGGCACTGGGAAATGGGCCCAAACCTATTTGAACAAGCCTAAATCATATTAGAGAGTCAGGTGTGGTGTAGTGGTTAGGGCATCAGGCTATATAGCAGGAGAATGGAAGTTCTAGTCCTTCTTTAGGCACAAAGACACCTGGGTGATATTGGGCCAGTCACTCTTTCTCTCTCTCAGCCCTAGCCAAGAGGCAATGGCTAAGCACTTCTCAGAATCCTTGCCAGGAAAACTGCACGGACTTGTCTTGGCAGCCTTTGATTCAACAGAAGGTACAGAGAGAGAAATATCACTGCATCTTTCCAAACTAAGGCTACGAGTCTTCGGAGAGGGGCGGCATACAAGTCCAACAAATAAATAAATAAAATAAATACGTGGGTGGGTGTGAGTATGAGGGGAATAATTTATTTATTTATTTAGGAACAATTTATAAAGCTGCCTCCTGGCTCAGAGAGAACGTAATAATGCAAATTAGGAAATACTTTAGCTCAGTGATGGCGAACCTATGGCACGTGAGCCGTTGTCCTAGCTCAGCTCCAATGTGCACGTGTGTGCCGGCCAACTGATTTTTGGCTCACACGGAGGCTCCAGAAGGGTGTTTTTGGCTTCCAGAGAGCCTTCAGGGGGATGGGGGAGGGTGTTTTTGCCCTATCCCGGCTCCAGGGAAGCCTTTGGAGCCTGGGGAGGGTGAAATACAAGCCTACTGGACTCATCAGAAGTTGGGAAACAGGCCATTTTTGGCCTGCAGGGGGCCTCCGGGGGGTGGGCGAAGCTGTTTTCACCCTTACCAGGCATTGAATTATGGGTGTCGGCAGTCGTGCATGCGCAATAGCTCTTTCGGACCCCCCGAGGGAAAAAAGGTTTGCCATCATTGCTTTAGCTTATGAATAGTTTTGTCCTAGGTTGAAATTGGACTTCAACCAGGAAGGTCAAGAGTGACGTTTCAAGTGGGATTATGCAACTTGAGCTTCACTTCTTTTTACATCGCTCTAGCTGCCCCAAGTTCAAAGCTTTGATTGCTGTCTTATGGTTTTTTTTGAAGCACCTCCTCCCCGCTCTTTGCAAATTGGCTTTAGCAAATTGTGGGAATCCAGCCATTGTATCAGATGTTGTGTGAAGCCTCCATTGCATGAAGCCAGTTGCTCAAGCTTATCAACTTTAAGATGGATTTATTATTTATTATTTTTATTATTTGGATTTGTATGCCGCCCCTCTCCGAAGACTTCAACTCAACTTCCGTGCATCTTCCAGTGGCCAAGGTTGGGAAGCACTGTGCTGAGAGTTGTGTTTATCCAGTTCAGAAGTCTTAAAACTTGGCAAACTTTAAGACTCGTGGACTTCAACTCCCAGAATTCCTCAGCCTGCTATGCTATGCTATGTTTATGCTATGCTATGCTATGCTTATGCTTATGCTTATGCTTATGCTATGCTTATGCTATGCTTATGCTATGCTATGCTATCTATGCTTATGCTATGCTTATGCTATGCTTATGCAATGCTATGCTTATGCTTATGCTATGCTTATGCTTATGCTTATGCTTATGCTATGCTTATGCTATGCTTATGCTATGCTTATGCTATGCTTATGCTATGCTTATGCTTATGCTATGCTAATGCTATGTTTATGCTATGCTATGCTATGCTATGCTATGCTTATGCTATGCTTATGCTATGCTTATGCTATGCTTATGCTATGCTTATGCTATGCTTATGCTTATGCTATGCTAATGCTATGTTTATGCTATGCTATGCTATGTTTATGCTATGCTATGCTTATGCTATGCTTATGCTTATGCTATGCTTATGCTTATGCTATGCTATCTATGCTTATGCTATGCTTATGCTATGCTATGTTTATGCTATGCTATGCTATGTTTATGCTATGCTATGCTTATGCTATGCTTATGCTTATGCTATGCTTATGCTATGCTTATGCTATGCTATCTATGCTTATGCTATGCTTATGCTTATGCTATGCTTATGCTATGCTTATGCTATGCTTATGCTATGCTTATGCTATGCTTATGCTATGCTATGTTTATGCTATGCTATGTTTATGCTATGCTATGCTTATGCTATGCTTATGCTTATGCTATGCTTATGCTTATGCTATGCTTATGCTATGCTTATGCTATGCTATGTTTATGCTATGCTATGTTTATGCTATGCTATGCTTATGCTATGCTTATGCTTATGCTATGCTTATGCTTATGCTATGCTTATGCTTATGCTATGCTTATGCTATGCTATCTATGCTTATGCTATGCTTATGCTATGCTATGCTTATGCAATGCTATGCTTATGCTTATGCTTATGCTTATGCTTATGCTTATGCTTATGCTATGCTTATGCTATGCTTATGCTATGCTAATGCTATGTTTATGCTATGCTATGCTTATGCTTATGCTATGCTTATGCTATGCTAATGCTATGTTTATGCTATGCTATGCTTAAGCTACGCTATGCTTATGCTATGCTATGCTTTACTATGCTTATGCTATGCTATGTCGGCTGGATAATTCTGAGAATTGAAGTCCACAAGTTGTAAAGTTGCCAAGTTTGAGGACTCCTGATTTATAAAAGTCAAAACCAACTTAACAGCACACAACTAATCATCCACCAGTCAGCAACCTCTTCAGGCTGTGTGATTTATACATTGCAACATTGACCTGGGAATTGAAGTCCACAAGTCTTCAAGTTGCCAAGTTTGGGGAACCCCTAATCCAGTTGGAGCTTGAATATCAAACCAGTTACTTTCTTTTCAGATTTGGGGGAAATAAAAATTGTCTCTTTCCTTGAATACTAGAAGTCACTGAATATCCTCTCTACTACAGAGAGTCTCCATATTAACTTTGATATCCAAAATGGATATTCCTGGAAAACCAACAACCCATCTCCGGACTGAGCAGATTGGTCTACTGCAGAAGGAAAACAACCTTCTAGTATTCCCAGATAGTGAGTATTGTTCACCCTAATAATGTTGACATGTTATTTCAGAAATAACCTCCATGAACTAACATGTTCCTCAGGATAGGTTCTTGTTCTAGGACAGTTTGTGCAAAGAAGTTCTTTTTTGGGGGGCGGGCACAGATTCTCTGTAATACAAGGAACCCCATACATACACCACACACACACACACACACACACACACACACACACACACACACAAACACACCATGCATTCTCTGAGTAGGCCTCTGGGATGTGACCTCCATTCAAGTCACGACCTGGAGCCAACTGCATTCATTTCAATGAAGTGAAGCCATGATGTCATTTGCTCCATTGAAACTCTCCTGGTGTCACTCACCCTGACAGGCCCCTCTGGAACAATCACAAACCTGAAAGGCTCTTAGCTGTGGGGGAGGCTTTCACATCAACCCAAAGCCAAGCAATGTGGCAACTCTGTTCTTCTGTAGAAAACCAGGGTTTTGTTGCTTCACAAAGTTTAATGAAAAGCATATTTGGCTTGAAGCATCACTCAAGCTTCCTCCCTTCGCATCTTTGCAGAGTTCCCATTGCAATGTGTTAAGGCAAGAGTGGGGACCTTTTTCCCCTCGTATCCTGGCAATTTCTTAATTGCACTGGGTAATGATGGTGCTTTTCAGGGATTATGACCAAAGGAGGAAAGAGGTTTTAAGCTACCAGAACTCAACTCTGCTGTATTTGAATACAAAGAAGATAGAGCTTTAAATGTTATATCCATGTCTAAACTCAAGTTTTCAATTTCATTTGAGAACATAAAGATCCTTCAAGATTTTGGCTATCCCTGTGACCTGTGGCTATTTTAAATTGTATTTTAAAATTCTGGAGCGTTATCCAGAAGTCAAGGGCCATATTACAACAAGCTAGTATTCCATGCAAACTTTGCACCTCTGCCAACAGTTGGATAGAAGAGTGGGAATCCCCTAAACCAGTGTTTCTCAATGCTAGCAACTTTTAAAGATGGGTGAACTTCAACTCCCAGAATTCTCTCGCCAGGCTTGCAGGAGAATTCTGGGAGTTGAAGTCCTTCAAGTTTGCCCGGAGCTAAGAAACACTGTTCTAAGGCTACTATTTATGTATGGTATGTCTGTGTGTATGTATGTCTGGTTTAATAATGGGGTTTTTAAATGTTTTTTTAAATTTATTAGATTTGTCATGAATTCTTTAATTGTATGCTGTGAGCCGCCCCGAGTCTACAGAGAGGGGCGGCAATCAAATCAAATCAAATCAAATCAAATCAAATCAAATCAAATCAAATCAAATCAAATCAAATCAAATCAAATCAAATCAAATCAAATCAAATCAAATCAGAAAGAAAGAAAGAAAGAAAGAAAGAATAAGAGGCCTATTGCCAGTGGTGGGCTACGAGCCAGAACGCTAAATTGCTCTCGTCGCTGTGGCTCGTACGTTCTTGTGGGACCAGCACGATTTTGCTGCTACACCTGTGGAAGTAGCAAAATAGCGCACCTGGTTCGGCGAGGTTTTACCTGCAGTTCCATGCACGATTTTGCTACTTCTACAGGTGCAGCAAAATCGCGCTGGTCCCACAAGAATTTACAAGCCACGGCGGAAGGCGCAATATAGTGCTCCGGTTCGTAGCCCACCACTGCCTGTTACTCTTCGTTCATCCTTCTGAATCAAATCTTTGAATTACTGCTTGAAATCAAAATAGATGCCTTGGGAATGATTAAAAAAACCCACACGCATTGGCTGCCATTCAGGGACTGAAGAGAATTTAGCATTTCTGCAAACGGGCTATTTCTGATTGGAGTCCAAAGAATTGCAAATCGCAGCTGAGTAATTTTTTTTGTTTTTAAAAAAACCAACTGTGTAGTTGAATTGGATTGATTTGACTTCAGGTTTTCGGATTCAAAAGGTTGTGTTGCACAATTTTAGAAGACTCACAAAAAACATCTTGGAAGCAGGGCTGAATTAAGAGCAATAACAATAAGAGCACTTAAGACTTACCTACTGCTTCATAGTGCCTTAAAACCCTTTCTGAGTGGTTTACAGTGACAGCCTATTTCCCCCAACAATCTGGATCCTCATTTTACCAAACTTGGAAGGATGGAAATCTGAGTCAACTTTGAGCCGGTCAGGATTGAACTGCTGGCAGTCGGCAGAATTTGCCTGCTGTATCATATTTTCTAACCACGACGTTACCATGGTGCAAGAGGCCAGGATCTTCATGCTAGAATGCTCTCTAGTGTTTCAAGAGACTCAGCTTGATTTGTGAGGCCCAACATTCCTACAAGCCACCATGATGTCCTTTGTTAGAACATAATAACCTAAGAAGAGCCATGCTGAATCAGGCCAAAGCCCATGGAGTCCAGCATTCTGTGTCACACAGTAGCCCACCAATTGTCCATGGGGCTCTTGAGCAGAAAGAGGAGGCAAAACCCTCCCTTTCCCCTGACCCCCAACAAATGGTACTCAAGGGAATCCTGCCTGCCTCAACCAACATAGAGGCATGGACCTCCATTTCAATAACCACCGATACACTTGGCATCCATGAATCTGTCTAATCCTGCCTTGAAGCTATCCAGGCTGACAGCTGTCACGACCTCTTCTGGAAGTGAATTCCATAAATCAACGACCCTCTGGGTGAAGAAATATTTCCCTTGATTTGATCTGATATGAGCTTTAGGGTGTGTGCCCTCGTCCTAGTATTGTGCAATAGAGAAAATAATTTTTCTCTATCCACCTTTTCTATCCCATGCATGATTTTATACACTTCGATCAAGTCACCCCTTAAACACCGTCTTTCAAGGCTGAAGAGACCAAGGCGTTGCACCCTGGTTTCATAAGGGAGGTGCTCCATTTCCTTGATCATTCTTGTTGCCCTTGTTTGCACCTTTTCCAGTTCTTTTTGAGGTGCGGTGACCAGAACTGTATATACAGTACTCCAAGTGTGGTCTCACCATCGATTTGTACAGAGGCAATACAACACTTACCGACTTATTTTCGATTCCCTTCCTAATCATGCCAAGCATGGAATTTGCTTTTTTTACTGCTGCTGTGCACGGTCATTGCTGTGATGATGTCACAGTCCCCGAGATGTCAGTCCACCTCCCATGTCGATTGGTTAATATAGAGGTTTCTTGTAAACTAGAGCAGGGAGGGTTGCTTACCTTTTGCTATGTTTTATGAATGTACTACCTACATTCATGCAAGTTATGCTCGTGTGCGCATCCCCAGCACCATTTTGCTTCTGCGCATGTGCAGAAGGACGATTTTTCTTCTGTGCATGCTCAGAGAGCAGAGAAACATGGGAAAGTCTAAAAAACAATGGCGGCACGCACGGACTGGCAAAGAGAGACCTGAGCTGTCGCACCCAAATTGCACAATTGGCAAACCACTATCGGAACGGCGCACTGGGCCGCACTGGTAGGAACCCACCACGGATCTAGAGATCCATTTTTCAACCTCAGCAACTTTAAGATGTGTGGGCTTCCACTGCACAGCTGGCTGGGGAATTTTGGAGTCAATGTCCATGCATGCTAAAGTTGTACAGGTTGAAAACACGGATCTAAGAATCCCAGACCGAGCCCTCCTCCTTACCTGTGTATTCAGGGAAGCAGATGGTCAAAGGTGATTTTTTAATCTTCTCACCAAACAGATCTTTCTTGTTGAGGAAGAGAATGATGGAGGTATCAATGAAGAATTTGTTGTTACAGATGGAGTCGAAGAGCATTAAAGACTCGTGCATGCGGTTCTGTGTTGGAAAGAAGGAAGGAGATGGGCGGAAGAGGAGAGAAAAGGGGGGATTGGAGAAGGAGAGAGAAAGAGGGAGGGAAAGAGAGAGAGAGAGGAGAGAGACCAAGTTAAGCTTAAAAGAACAATTGATAACCCAGCAGCGAAAACAAAAGTTAAAGAACCCTGTTGGATGAATCATTAGCGTTTAGGATGCAGAAGAAATAAGAAAGTTGGAGGTTAATTTCATTTGTACGAAGGACCTGGGTTTTGTCCCCGTCTTCATGCTGCTGTCTCTGTTTTGCATTACTTTGAGTATATAATACAGGTTTTAAAAAACGGGCGAGGTCATGGCTGCCACTGTTTGGAAGTCCCAATGCTTTCTTCCTAATTTTCTTTCTCCTTTAAGTCATCCAGAAAATTCACTTCGTACGATAAGAGTTGGTGAGAATAAGAACGAGGCTACACCTAGTTGAGGAAGTGAAAAAAGTCAGAAGTCACTGCTTTCTTATCCTTTTTACCTTCTCTTGACCCTTCCTTCCTTCCTTCCTTCCTTCCTTCCTTCCTTCCTTCCTTCTCTCTCTCTCTCTTTCCCTCCCACCCTTGATATTTCTTTGTGTTTTTACGTTAACTCACAACAAACTTCATTTTTTTTAAAAAGGGAAGTTATTTCAGTGGTTTAATCATAGCGTTTTTGATCTTCTGCTAGTTACTCCCGGAAAATCCTTTCTTCCTCTATGCTATTCCATATTCTCTAAATTTTTTACATCTCCAAAACCTTTAAAATCTTCAAATTTCTACATGCACTGTTCTCTTTCTCAGGAAACTATTTTGATGAAAAATTTCCTTATTAAGAAGTAGTGAAGGCATATCCTAACATCTGTCTTTGTTAGCTAGTTGTTGTTGATTCTATGGGCTGGTGCATTTCTATGCTCGTGTGGCCAGTAGGATGTCACAGAGTGTTGTTACCTTCTCACCAAAGTGGTACCTATTTATCTACTTGTATTTGCATGTTTTTCAAACTGCAAGGTTGGCAGGAACTGGAGCGAGGAACAGGAGCTCACCCCTTCGCGTGGCACTCGGGTATCAAACCTGGACTGTAGGTTTTCCAGCTGACAAGTCCAACTTCTTAACCTCGAGCTATTACACTGCCCTGTACTTTGTAAAAGGAAATCCAATAAAGTGTCTTGGACACTAGAAAATAGCTGGCACTTTATTAAGATTTGGTAACTAATAAATACACGACAACCAATAAATTATTACAATAAGAATCAAAAGAACTCTTGGACTGGACTGAGGCTCATTCACACATCATACAAAATGATCATTAATACCATCGCGACCGATCAAAACATGCAAAAAAATTTTTTTTAAAAAAATGGAATAAAAAGATTTTGCGGCTAATTTGCAAACTTGAAGGAGAGGTTCATCAACAGTCCCATCTCCTTCAAAACTCTTCTCTCTCTAAAGCATTTTAAGCAGCCAGCAGGGAAAAAAGAAAGAAAAAAGAGGGGGAAAAAGAAATATCAAGAAGACTGGATGATATATTACAGGATTGCATAGGATTCTTCAAATTGGCTCCAGACACATTTATTTTATTGAGACAGAAAGGGAAAATAATTACATACATGTAGAGTAAAAGATCCCTTTGCATTGCACTCAACTCCCTGGAAAGTCATGGACACAGGCAAGCAATTTTCTTGGCAGCCATATATTTTATTTATCTATCTAATGATGCTCATAACCCACTCCATTTCCAGGGAACTCTGGGCGTTAGAGGATAACAACCACCATTATACACCTATTGATTTCTTTTTCTCTTCTTCTTCTTATTTGCAGCCCTGAAATTCTGAGTGTCTCCCATCAAAAGCCCAACTGGTCAGATTCGACTTACCGGTAGTTTCAGAGCTCACCAAAAGCTTGGTCAGATGCTCACACCTGTTAAGATACCTAGCGAGGAGCTCGATTAAACCATTTTCAGTGTATATCTCTAAATCTCTGATCAAGCCATTTGGGATGGCCGATGCTGGAGTGCCATAAAATTATTTAATATTGGCAAAAGGCTGCCAAAAATCAGGAACGAGGTTTTTCTGCCTTTTTGAGGTGGAAAACAAAGTAAAATTGTAACACAGAGGTTCCACTAGATCTGTGATGGCGAACCTATGGCACGCGTGCCGTAGAAGGCACGTGAGATTTTGCCATGTTTCAGCTCCAGCACGCGTGCATGCCCTGGCCAGCTGATTTTCGGCATCGGGAAAGGCCATTTCGCCCTCTGAAATGCACTTCCGGTTTGCCGTTGTGCTGTATTTTGCACTTTGGAGGGTTCAGGGAAGCTTCCTGAAGCCCCATAGTGCAAAGAAACAGCACAACAGCAAACCAGAAGTGCATTTTCCCGAACTTCTGGTTTGCCCATTTGGGCATTCTTTCACCTACCTTCAGAAAGGCCTGTGTTGCTACCAGATTCTATTCATTCCATTCCATTCCTCTCTATTATTCTATTATATTCCAATCTATTCCATTCCTCTCTATTATTCTATTCTATTCTATTCTATTCTATTCCATTCCAATCCAATCCAATCCAATCCACACTCCGCTCTCCTTAACTTTCTGACAAGCAAAGCCAATAGGGAATCGAGATTTGCTTGACTACTGTGGCAGGAAAAGTAAAATGGGAGGGGGGGAGGCCCAGGCATGCATGCTGGCACACCCCCACCCACTCTTTTGGCACTTGAACCAAAAAAGATTCGCCATCACTGCATTAGATCAAATGTTTCTCAATAGAATGACAAAAGCAGCCCTGGACCGATGTGCCTTGCTGCATCCAAAAAAGGGCTGGATGTTGTGGCATGATGCTTCCATTGTGTGCCCCCTTCTGCCACTATAGCACAACCCCAAAGTAGGTTTAATGCAGTGAAACAACAAAGCTCCCTTGTTCCCTTGCTCCAAACTAAAAAATGGCAGGGATTACAGCAGTCTGGGCCCTGGCACTGGTCCGTGGCATGCCACAAAACAGGCCACGCAAACAAGCGAAGCACCACCTGTGGCATGCAGGCAGCATGTGAAACCACGGCCCCTCTGATCCGTGCAAAACTTCTCTTTATGGAACTGGATTCTGATGCACAAAGGATTGGGGGCTGCTGGAATACAGGGTCATTAAAAGAGAAAAAAAATCACATAAATCACAGCTTGCTGGCTTCACACACCACACAAACCTATCAACTAGGTTCATGGACCACACGGGTGGACTCTAGACCAGGGATGGCAAACCTGTGGCATCTCTGAGGGCATGTGAGGCGTTGCCCTATGTCAGCTCCAGCGCATATGCGTGCGATGGCCAGTTGATTTTCAGCCTTCTTTTTGGCTGTTTATGCCCTCCTCTCCTCTCCTTTTATAAAAACCTCCTGAAGCCTTTGGGACGGCGAAAAACACCCCAACGGCCCAACCAGTAGTTCAGAAACGAGCTTCCTTTTGGCGCATTTTTCACCATCCCCGGGCTTCGGAAACAAACTTCCGGTTAGCCTGTTTGGCCATTTTTCACTCTCCAAGGCTTCAGGAGGCTTTCCTGAATTCTGGGGAGAGCGAAAAACACCCCAACGGCCCAACCAGTAGTTCAGAAACGAGCTTCCTTTTGGCGCATTTTTCACCATCCCCGGGCTTCGGAAACAAACTTCCGGTTAGCCCGTTTGGCCGTTTTTCACTCTCCAAGGCTTCAGGAGGCTTTCCTGAATTCTGGGGAGAGCGAAAAACACCCCAACGGCCCAACCAGTATTCAGAAACGAGCTTCCTTTTGGCGCATTTTTCACCATCCCCGGGCTTCGGAAACAAACTTCCGGTTAGCCCGTTTGGCCGTTTTTCACTCTCCAAGGCTTCAGGAGGCTTTCCTGAATTCTGGGGAGAGCGAAAAACACCCCAACGAGACTACAGGAGGTCCTGAGGCTTCAGTGAGTCCTGTCTGCATGTGTGTGTGTGGGAATGCTGGCTGGGGAATTCTGGGAGTTGAAGTCCAAATATCTTCAAGTTGCCAAGGTTGGGAAACACTGTTCTAGACTAAAAAGGAAGAATTGACATTATGACTTACGGTGATGGGTTAAGGCCGCCCTTTATATATACAGTGTTCCCTTGATTTTCGTGGGGGATGCATTCCAAGACCGCCCGCGAAAGTCGAATTTCCATGAAGTAGAGATGCGGAAGTAAAAACACCATTTTTGGCTATGGACAGTATCACAAGCCATCCCTTAACACTTTAAACCCCTAAATTACCATTTCCCATTCCCTTAACAACCATTTACTCACCATTATTACTGGTACTCACCATTGAATAAGACACTTAGTGATCCTGATATTTATAAACATAATTATTTATTAACAATAATTATTATTTTTGTTATATATTTGCAAAAATTATTAGTTTTTGACGTATGACGTATGACATCATCGGGCGGGAAAAACTGTGGTATAGAAAAGAAACCCACGAAGTATTTTTAATTAATATTTTTTTTAAAACCGTGGTATAGGCTATTCGCGAAGTTTGAACCTGCGAAAATTGAGGGAACACTGTAGTATCAATTATATCTTTGTGCCGAGGGAAAATTGAAAACAGAATGGCAGGATTCAGCTGGTTCTCTCCAGATCGCACAAAATGGTAGTGGTGCCTGCGGAAGGCTCCGCTCCCCCCCACATCATGCACGAGCACTGCACATACACAGAAGGCCATACGTATGCACAGATGAGGCGCGTGTGCTCATATTTGTGAACCAGTAGGGAAGGTGAGTGAATCTCACCTCCGAAACAGGTCCCTAAAGTACAAAGAGGCCAAAAAGTCATTTGTTTTACCTCTCTGTCCATCGTACAAGGGGTTATAACATGTTAGACCAGTCGTCTCCAACCATGGCAACTTTATGACTTGTGGACTTCAACTCCCAGAATTCCTCAGCCAACATGCACTGGTTGAGGAATTCTGGGAGTTGAAGTCCACAAGACTTAAAGTTGTCAAGGTTGGAGACACAGAGAGTGAGATCTCTCTTGGAATGTCCAAACACGTGTTGCAAAACACCAACCCATTTTGACAATCGTTATTAAATAGGATGGCAGAATACATTATCCACGTTGTATTACCTAGCAAGCTTTTAACTGTTAACACAAAACCCCTTGCAGTCAGCTCGTCTCTGCAGTTGCAGAGATAATAAAAACCCAGCAATTTACTGCTTCGAGGCTCAGTTTGGCGTCATAGGTATTTGTTACAAGCCACTGTGTTACCACAACGACACACGCACAATGATATCATCCTACCGGCGACATCAATAGGCAATTCACATCAGTTGAGTACCAAAGTAAGTTAGTTGTTTGTGCTGATGATGTGACAACGCACAAACGTTATTTGCCCTCTATTTAACAATGCACAACGAAGAATTATCTGCTAATGATCTTCAAATGCCATCAACATTAATAAAGACCTTTGGGGGCAGTGAGAACAATGTAAGATGCACTATTAAACTATCACAGTTATTACAACACTGCAGTGACACCTCACCATGATAGCTGTCCACAAACACATTTTAAAGCTCCCAATCTCACTAAACCTCAGACGTCTTTTGGGCTGCAGAAGTCAAGCAGAAGTTCTCAAGGGCTTAAATGTTGCATTTCCACAACAGCTGTTTCACATTTTTTATGGCAAGCAGAGTTTGTGCATATTCAACAGAGCTGAGTCCAGAACAAGCATTTAACCTTCCCATTATATTTTGGCTTATAATAACCACAACTGAGACCCAAAATTTGGGTTGCTAAATCGGACATTTGTTAAGTGTATTTTGCCTCATTTTACAACTGTTCTTTCCACGGTGGTTAAGTAAATAACTGCAGTTGTTAAGTGAGTCACAAGGTTGTTAAGTGAATCTGGCTTCTCCCTTGATTTTGTTTTTGTCAGAAGATCACAAGAGAGGATCCCGTCTCCGGGATCCTGCGACTGTCATAAATATAAACCAGTTGTGGAAGGTCTACATTTTGGATCTTGTGACCATGAGGATTTGGCAATGATAGCTAGTGTGAAAAACAGTCAGAAATCATTTCCCCCCAGTGCCATTGTAAGTTCAGTCACTAAATGAACTGTTTTAAGTCGAGGACTACCTGTAATAATAATAAATGCTGACAATTGAACCCTAATCTCAAACACTAGATGTAAAAGTTGGGTGCATCTGGATTTTAGTGGCCCACATCCAGGTGGGTTCCTCTCGGTTCGGACCAGATTGCCCGAACTGTTAACAACCTACTGGTGACATGATGGTGTCACGGATCTGGTTCAGTCGGTGCTGGTCTGTGGGTGCCACCATCTTTTTTTGGGATTTTTTGGTGAATTTTTCTGTGTTTGGATGGCTTCCCCTCTTCCGCTGCTTGGAAAAAAGCCCTTCCGCTGGTCCCCAGGTTAATACTTGTTAGTACTATATACAAAACAATGAATGCTTGTTTGCATTGAAGTACTATAGCTTTCAGAGGTAGTGTTGCAAATTGCCATAAGAGGGAGCCAGAAAGCATGATTCTCTCTCTCTTTCTCTGTTCATTTCTGCTGATTCACTGAGACTGATGTAGTAAGCTCGATGATAGTTTGATGTATTTGTAAGCTGTAATGTATGTCTGATAGCTAAGGCAAAGATAGGCTTGTAATATTATAATTGTATTAAGAGGTATTGACTGTTTAACTTAACCGTGCCATTATTTATTTATTTATTTATTTATTTAGATTTCTATGCCGCCCCTCTCCAAGGACTCTAAAGTAAACATTATTTTATTATTTTTACAATAAAAATAATTAACTATTTCTAAAGTAAACACTATTTTATACACTTTATGTATCTGTCTTCTATGACTGAATACTCCTATTTCCTGGATATCTGCTGGAATCCCACAATTTCCCCTGTGCCTGTTCTTGACAATGCAAGGGTTTGGCACACTCCTTAACAATGCTGACCTTTATTTCCTCATCCAAAGCACAGCTGATCAGCTCCTCAGCTGTGCTTCAGGCGGCATCCTGCTACTGAGCATGCGCGGAAACCAAATTGCACGAGGGAACGTGCGCACATGAGCAGGGTGAGTGCGTGCGCGTGAAACATCACAACGCGAATCGGTGGCGAAGGTAAGTGGATCCCAACCCTGCCCACATCCTCTTGACCTCTGCGTCACACCTTTCCATTGCAACCTCACTGACTTTATTTGCTATGGACTTTGGCTTTGTAAGCATCCTGTTTCTGACAATGCTGGTTTTCAGGAAAGAAGTGTGTTAGGAAACTAGCGTTCGGATTGGAAGAAGAAGGGTAGACTTGTTGAAAGAGGACAATTTCTGAATTATGCTTGAGTCAAGAAAAAGTTAGATATTCATCACGTTAAAAAAAAGGGGCTTGGAAGTTTTGGGGTTTTCATATTGTGGGCAGAGTTTTTTTTTTAAAAAAATCTAGAAAAAGTGACTTAGGTAATCATGACTATATTAAGATTTTTCAGAAATGAGGAAAATAATTCTCCACCCTGCCCTTTTCCAACTGTAGCAAATAGAGAATCAATTAGACAGAGCAGCCCCACGGATAGGCAGATATGCTATAGAAAATGAAACAATAGCAATGATGTAGATGCACCATTGGAAGTTTGGAAGATCAGATTGGGGACAGACTATCCTGGAAAAAAAATCTATTTATATCGGAGGTCTTCAAACTTGGCAACTTTAAGATTTGTGGACTTCAACACCCAGAATCCCAAATCCCAGAATCCCAGAAGTTGCCAAGTTATTATTATTATTATTTATTAAATTTGTATGCCGCCCCTCTCCGTAGACTCGGGGTGACTCACAACAGCAATAGAAAAACAATGTACAATACAAATCTAATTAAAACTAAAAACCCATGATTTAAGAAAACATACACACAGCATACCATACATAAACAGTATAGGCCTGGGGAAGTTATCTCAATTCCCCCCATGCCTGATGTCAGAGGTGGGTTTTAAGGAGCTTACGAAAGGCCAGGAAGGTGGGGGCAGTTCTAATCTCAGGGGGGAGCTGGTTCCAGAGGGTTGGAGCCACCTCAGAGAAGGCTCTTCCCCTGGGTCCCGCCAAACGACATTGTTTGAAATTAGAAGTTAGAAGACCTCTGATAGAGATTTTTTCCCCCAGGATTGTCTGGAATATATAGGTGCTAAAAGTCAAAACCAATTTAAAAGCGCACAACTAATCGCCCACCAGTCAGCAAACTCTTCAGGTTGTGTGATTTATACATTGCAACATTGACCTTTCCTTTTATTGCATTGCTGGAATACAGAATTATAGGAGCCTAAATACCTGCAATATGCATGATTCTCACATGAATACCCTAGTTTAATTCACATTTGCAGAAGGCACTCGTGTTGAAGAAGCCAACTATTTCTTTGGTGAGTATGACTACTTGGAGAAGCCCTTTGTCACTCAGTACTGATTCACTGGTAAATAGAGTAGCACTGTCTTGCTTGCTTGCTTGCAAAAGGTGAAGGGAAAAAAAATAACAACACAGTGTGTCATGTTTGTTATGGTTACTCATCCCTGCAGAGGGCAATTATACAGCGATGAACTAAGAATAAGAATATTGCTAAATTTAACAGGAACATGTCTCTGTTTGCAGGTTAATTACCCTCCCTCTTTTTGTGACCAAAGAGATAATGTCCTTTTGAATTGCTTTGAGATTAAGACAGTAACACAGCTTCCTTCAATGTCATGAGGAATTCCACCTGGTCTAGATCATGCCACACTGAGGCTACATTAAGATTTTTAAAAGCCAAAGATAAGGAGATGCTTTAAGATTGGGAAACCCTACAAGAATTTGTATGCACGTCTTGAATTCGGGATTTCCACCAAGGCATTTGCATTGATTCAGGATTTCCCGCCAATGTGCCTGGGCAAGATAAATACAATTTTACTATTTTTTAGTTCCTTAAAGTGATTAATAATGAAACAAGTGCATAATTCAGGATGGAAAGAGCCTGTCTTGCAGCAATTTAGTGCATTTTCTCAGCTATGGTTACATATTGCAGCAAGAATTATGCAAACCCATTAGGTGCCCTCTGAAAATGCTGAGATTCAAACTTCCCAACTTCCTGAACAGAACAGTCAACAATCACACGATTTCATGCATTTCAATGGTACCAAATCTGTGTTTTTCACAATGGCCAACTTTTAAGATAGGTGCATTTCCAATCCCAGAATTCCCCAGCCGGCAGTGAAAGCCAAAATCCCCCACAATTCCCTCTGCTGTTTGGAAAATTCTATGCGTTGACGTTCACCCATTTTAAAGTTGCCAAGGTTGAGAAATATAAATTGGAAGTCCACCTGTCCTTCACAGTAAGACGAGTATAATTTCAGCCATTTGAAGATTCAAAAGCCATTTTAAGGCTTCTTGCTTGCCACACATCTTAAAGAGTCTGAGGTTTAGAAATACTGCCCTAGAGATAAAATCCAATTCCAAATCTTTTAATTTAGGCTTTCATTCAGGGAAGTATCAGGTGTGAATTTGCTTCAAAGCACAAACACAACCATTTCTTTACATCTCTAAAAATATTCAGTAGGTACATTCTCAAAATATTACCTCTTTGTACCACTATTGAGGCAATGCTCTCTATTCAGTTCCCACCTTTGCAAATATGACACTAATACTTAATCCATTGTGTATTTTGGTTTAAAATAGGCAATAAAGATATTTTTTTAAAAAAAAAGAAACTCACACATTCAGCATTACTCTTCAATAGTTAAGCCACTGATACGCAGATACATTTTCCAAGAACACACAGAGTCCATTGTTCACATTGTTCTATCAAGCATCTACAATTGCAGTAATTTTAAGTTCCCAACCAAGTTTTTATTTTATTTCTATTTATTTATGTATTTAAAGGACGTATATTGCCGCCTATCTCCCATAGTGCTTCATAAAAACAGAATAAAAACAGAACACCTCTTCTCACCCAGTGCCAGAACAACCAGCTATCAAATTCCTGGCTCAACCCCACCAGGAACCCCAGTTTTAATTGAATAAAAGTAGAAGTTGATAATCTAGTTGTGAATTTCAGACTTAGTTTTAGAGTTAGGTTTCCAACAATACAGCATTTAAACTCAACTCCCCTCTAGCTCAATTCTGTTTTTGCCATTTTTTTGAATGTTTCCTTCTTTTTATGTACGCTGAGAGCATACACACCACCAACAAATTCCTTGTGTGTCCAACCACCACTTAGGCAGAAAAGAATTCTCTTCTCTTCTGTTCTGTTCCGTTCCCTTCCCTTCCACTCTTCTTTCTCTGTTCTGTTCTACTCTATTCTTCTTTCCTCTGTGTCAATCCCTGTTTTGTCTCATTTATTTATTTTTCTTTCCGAATGCCCTTCCTTCTTTTTATTCTTTTTTCCTTGTCAACATTTCCAACATGCATTTTACTCCCAAGAGCTTCCAAAAGAAAGTTCATATGGTTCATTAGAGTACACACAGTCCTCAAATTACAACAGTTAATTTAGTGACTGTTTGAAGTTACAATGACACTGAAAAAAAGTGACTTATGAGCATTTTCCAGTTATGACCACTGCAGCGTCCCCATGTGATGAAAATTCGGATGGGTCATATTTATGATGGTTACAGGCATCCCAAGGTCACGTGACATCCCCTTTGTGACCTTTTAACAAGCAAAGTCAATCGGGGAGCCAGCTTCACTTAAACGCCAAGTTACTTAGTTAACAATAGCAAAACTCACTTATCTATCTTGCTTAGCAAGAGTAATTTTGAGCTCAATGGTGCTTATAACTTGAGGATTATCTGTAATACTTTTAATGGCACTTTGTTGAAGATTCAATTATTAGTAGCTCTTCAAAAAAAATATTTCTAGCCTAATAATTAACAAACTAGTCCAGACTTTGCAGAAGATGCACTGAGGGTTTCCATTGAAAAATGCTCAGCGACTTCAACTGGTGCAAAATATTAAGGGAGTACCAAGATGCACTCATATAACAATGATGCTCCACGAGCTGCACTGGTTACTGATCAGTCTCCTAACACAATTCAAGGTGTTGGTTATCACCTATAAAGCCCTACATGACTCAGGGCCATACTATCTTTGGGACAGCCTTCTGCTGCATACTTCCCAGTGGCCGATAAGAACACAGTTGGTTTTCTCTGAGTCCCGTCAGCCAAACAATGTTGGCTGGCAGGCCCCTGGAGAGGAGCCTTCTCTGTGGTGGCTCCGGCCCTATGGAACCAACTGCCTCCGGAGATTCGTACCCTACCCACCTTGCCAGCCTTCTGCAAAGCTGTAAAGACCTGACTCTTCTGACAGTTGATGATTGAGACCTCTGGCCATGAATGATGAGTAAATGAGAGAATATATGAGTTTTAATGGGGTTTTGCAATGAAATTTATATTGTTTTAGAAATTGTTTTTAATTGTTGGAAGCCACCCACACCACAGTCCTTCGGGAGTTGGGTGGCATATAAATATAATTAATAAATAATAATTTTTTCATATCTTATCTCTTCATCATTTCTGCTCTCATCTATTCCCCTTAATTCCACTTGCTGAAACAACTTTATATTGTCTTGTGTCTCTAATTTGCAATGGCCATCTGATGCCTTCACCATATCTCTTTAATATCTCTCCCACAAACCCCAGTTAGCCACACCTAATGGTCAGGATAGTGGGTTATGGGGAAATGGAGCCAAGACATACAGAAAGCATCCAAGGAGAAGCTCTTTGTTTTTCTACCTGATATTTCTGATTCAGTTAATCCACCTGCTTTTCGTAAATGTGCACAAATCTAGCATTCTACTATGGTTTCAAGAAAGTCTTACTGGTTGGCCAAATAGTCATAGCCAATGAAGAGATTAACAGAATAATAAAGTTGAAAGGACCTTGGAGGTCTTCTGGAGGCCCTCTGAAAGCTGAAAACACCGTCCCAAAGTCTCCATGTGAGCTAAAAATCAGCTGGCTGGCACACACACGAATGCTGGAGCTGAGCTAGGGCAACGGCTTGTGTGCCGGCAGATATGGCTCCATGTGCCAGCTACGTGCCATAGATTTGCCATCAGGGCCCAAGACAATTTCAGACCAATGGTGGTCAGTCTCTTCTTTAGAAACCTCCAGGGATGGAGCACCCACAACCTCTGGAGAACTTAATCCAAGACATTGCCCAGTTGGTTTTGCAACCCTTTCCTTCTGGCTTTTGAATGTGTCTTTTGCTACTTTTCCCATTCCAAAATCAACTTCCTTGGGCTTTCTACTTGTTTTGGTTCAAACTGAGGAGTTTTCTGCATAACTCTTAGCTTTCTTATCCATCTCGCTTGGTTCTTCTGTCATCTATTTGCTCCCATATTTCCTGCAACCGATTACCCTCTGCCTCATTCAGAGGGCACTTTGACACTCTTGTCATCTCAAACCAGATTCCAACCTCCATTGTCTCTTCTTCACTCTGACCATCATGACACCTGATAAATCTACCTATGAGCCAACAACACTGCCTTGGACCATAATTTATTTTATTTAATTGATTTATTTGTTGGTATCCTGCCTTTATTATTTTAACTCAAAGCGACCAACATACCCAACACAACTTCCTCCATCTTGTTGGCCCAGCACAACAATTCTGTGAGGGTGCTTTGAGCCAGGAGTAGGCAAAGTTGGCTCTTCTATGACATGTGAACTTCAACTCCCAGAATTCCTGAGCTAGCATGATTGGCTCAGGAATTCTGGGAGTTGAAGTCCGCAAGTCATAGAAGAGCCAACTTTGCCTACCCCTGCTTTGGGCTGAGAGAGACTGGTCCAAGATAAACCAATTGGCTTTGATGTCTAAGGCAGGACTAGAATCACTGTGTCCTAATAATTGGACCAAACTCACCCGATTGGCTTTGATGCCTAAAGCGGGACTAGGATCACTGTCTCCTAGTGATTGGCTGAAACTCACCTAATTGGCTTTCACAGCTAAGGCGAGACTAGAACTCACAATCTACTTTCTAGCCTGGTATCTTCACCCCAAGATCAAACTGGCTCTCCTTACTTCCTTCTCTCTACTTTAGTTCTTGTTTGACTGGCCTTGCTCCTTACCTTACCTATAGGAGGAACATATGCAAAGCTGGTGTCAAATTTAAAAGTTGGGATCTTTGATGTGCCCATCAAAATACACGGTCCCCTTAACATCATCCCTATTTCTTTCCATGAAAAATGAAACCTTTGCTTAACAGACTGTGTTCTTTGTGAACCTCTCATTCTTTCTTAGCTGCCCAAAGGGGTGTGTGCTATAAGATGGTGGCTATAAGTTGTGGGAGCTCCACTCCTGGAGGTTTTCAAAAAGAGGCTGGACAATCAATTGTCCAGGCTGGTATAAATTCTCCTACCTTGAGCAGGAGGTTGGACTACAAGACCTCCAAGGTGCCTTCCAATTCTTCTTTTATTCCAATTTGTAACAGGAATGTTGGAAACATTCCTGATGTAAAGCTATATTTCCACTTTAATGTTTCCTGGAAAAGCCACGTTAGCAGGATTCTAGAAGGATATTTTGCCAAAGACAAGCTCAACAATTATCTGCTTCCAACAAATGAATGGGGAAAAATGAATTTTGAATCACAATGAGAATGAGAAAACAGAACTTTCTCAATATGAAGAAAACTCTGGTCCTGGGAGTTAAGACAGGGCAGGCTGCTCTTTTATAAAATTTAAGAACTGGACACTGTCTAGTCCTTAAATATGTGGCATGTGTATGTTTGCTTGAACGGCAAAATGAATTTCTTGTCCTTGAAATTCAATATCAGGAATTTTGAATGGCTCTTTTTATCAGATTTAAGAACTGGACGCTGATTGTCCAGTCCTTAAATGTGTGGATTGTGCATGTTTGCTTGAATGAATTCTTGTCCTTGAAATTCAACATTCCAGAATTTTGGATGTATTTCAGAGTGGAAAAACAGTAAAATTGGAAGACATGAAAGTCCAGGTTGGGCAGAAGGGAAGGGATTGGAAGGAGGGGGAAGGGAGAAACAATGGAGGAAAAAACCAGCCAAAGCATTAATAATATATCTATTTTTTATGGTCTTAGGATTTTTGTGAAAAAAGAAATCAGAGAGTTTAAAGGCAGAGGAAGAGAGGTGAGAAAATGGAAACAGGAGTTGAAAGTTTAAGCAAGATTTGGGAAATCAGCAATTTTTACAAAATGTCCTTTTGGGCATTTCCAGAGCTGATTACTAACTCTTTGTCCCTTTTGTGTGTCTGCGGAGAAGAAAAACCCTGTGAATGGAGGCACAGACAACAATTTCCCCTTTCCCCACCATAACACAGACCAAAGTGGAGTGCATAACCCATGCTCCCCAACCCTTACGCCTGAAAGAAACTGATAGGGCTACATAAGAAGAGTAAGGAGACCGAATCAGACAAAGCAATGAATTGAGATTCTTATACAGGACGGGGGTGGAGGAGGAAGGGGTTTTAATAGAGTCCACATCCGCGCAAATTATTGGCAATTATGACATCGGTTACAGCATCAAAGACAAACTGGATGTTGTTGGTATCTGTGGCACAGGTGATGTGAGTGTATATCTCTTTGTTGGACGACTTATTCTTGCTCTCGTACTGTGCCTGGATGTAAGTCACGGCATCTGGGAAACTGCTGGTTCCTGCAAGGGAGAGAAAGAACAGCCAAGTGGAAGTTATGTTTGGAAGCCCCCCTGCCCCTCCCCAAGGAGAGACTGCCCATCTTGGCTCCATATTGACAGGAGGACCCACCAATCAAGAAGAAGAAGCAAGAAAGGTTTTGGAGAAGCAAGGTTTGAGTTTCCTGAACAGAACAGTACAGAACAGAATAGAACAGAAGAATAGAATGTAATAAAAGAATAGAATAGAAGAATGGAATAGAATAGAATAATAGCATAGCACAGAATAGCATGGCATGGCATGGAACAGAATGGAATAAATGAATAAAATAGAATAAAAGAATAGAATAGAAGGGTAGAATATAATAGAATGGAATAAAAGAATAGACTAGACCAGAACAAAATAATAGCATGTCATGGCATGGTATGGCATAGCATGTCAGAACGGATGTTAGATGTTAGATCATGAGTCGAGAGAGAGACACACACAGAGGAGAGGAGAGAGAGAACCAGAGGGAGAGAGAGAGAGGGAATAGAGAAGAGAAAGAGAAAGAAAGAAACAGAAGAGAAAGGGAGAGAGAAAAAGAGACAGAGACAGAAAAAGGAGAGAAAGAGAGAGAGAAAGAAGAGAAAGAGACACACAGAGAGAAACAGAGACATAAAGAGAAGTCAAAGAGACAAGAGAGAAAGAAAGAGAAGAGAAAGAAAGAGAAGAGAAAGAGAGAACACACACACACATAGAGAAGAGAGACAGAGAAGAGAGTGACGTACACACAGAGAAACAATGAGACAGAAAGAGAAGAGAAAGAGAGGAGAGAGAGAGGAGAGAGACAGAGAGAGAAACAATGAGCAAGAGAGAGACAAAGACAGAAGAGAGAGAGAGAGAACCAGAGAGAGGGAGAGAGACAGAGATTAGTTGCAGGTTATCCAGCTGAGCTTTTCATGGCTAAAGTGGGAATTGAACTCATGGCCTGCCAGTTTCTAGCCTGATGCCTTAACCGTAGACCAAATTCTGTCTCTAAACATGAAGATGATGTTCTGGATCCTTTAATTATAAATAATTCAAAGGGAGGTTGTTCGGATTTTCCAAAATTATGTAATATTGGCCTAGTATATATTTTGGAGACCATCTAATCCAACCCCGGTTCTCGCAAGAGACCTATATTATTTGGATAAATGGCTGGATAAATCTCTTCTTAAAAGCCTCCAGTGATAGAGCCCCCACAACTTCTGGAGGGCAAGCCTGATAAATTGTTCTCACTGTCAGGAAATTTCCTTAGCTCTAGGTTGCTTCTTCCCTTGATGAGTTTCCATCCATTGCTTCTTGTCCTGCCCTCAGGTGCGTTGGAAAATAGCTTCACTCTCTCTTCTTTGTGGCAACCCCTGAGATATTGGAAGACTGCTATCTCACCTCTAGTCCTTCTTTTCACTAGACTAAAGGTAATAGCAATAGCATTTAGAATTATATACTACTTCACAATGCTTTACATCTCTCTCTCTCTATTTATTCATTCATTCATTCATTCATTCATTCATTCATTCATTCATTCAATTTTTATGCCGCCCTTCTCCTTAGACTCAGGGTGGCTTACAACATGTTAGCAATAACACTTTTTTAACAGAGCTAGGCTATTGCCCCCCCAATCCGGGTCCTCATTTGACCCACCTCGGAAGGATGGAAGGCTGAGTCAGCCTTGAGCTGGTGATGAGATTTGAACCGCTGATCTTCAGTTCTACAAGTCAGCGTCAGTGGCCTGCAGTACAGCACTCTACCTGCTGCGCAGATGATTTTATGGGCTATGCTTAGGTTGTGTTTAAGGCAGTGAAGCTCCAAGCTTTCTAAGCCTAGGATTTGTTGCCAGTAGAGGAGTGGAGGACTCTTCTTGTAAAATATCTCCAGATGCTTTCTAATGTATTTATGTCCAATATGTGATGTGGGCTGAATTAAAGCATTGGTCTGGTGAAAGTTTTGTATCCTTTGGTTAGTAGAGTGATATTACTGGAGAAGAAGCTAGGTAGGATTAGGTTAATAACTCTCGTAGCCTTTTTTTGTGATGTTGCTGCAGTGGGCTTTGGCCCTTGATATGAGTATTCCAAGGTCCTTGAACTATAAAGAAAGAAACGGATGCAATTCCTTTAGTCCACTCTTGTTGGTGGGGTCCAGGCTAGGATGAGGAAAGCATCCATATCCCGTACATGTTGCACTTATGCCAAGTTCCTCTTTGTAACCTGAACCTTTTCAAAATGATCCCCGAGTCAGTTATCTGAAGGTGATTTAATCAACTATAGGTACATATTTAGATATTCTTAATGTTTCCCTGTTGTTGTTGTTGTTGTTGTTAGTTGCAAAGTCATGTTTGACCCATTGCAAGCCTATGGACAATGTTCCTCCAATCCTTCCTATCTTCGACCATCCTCTGGAGTCCATTTAAATTCACACCAACTGCTTCAGTGACTCCATCCAGCCACCTCATTCTCTGCTGTCCCCTTCTTCTTCTCCAGTGGGTCCTTCCTTCTCAATTGGTGGCCAAAGTATTTGAGTTTCATCTTCAGGATCTGGCCTTCTAAAGAGCAGTCAGGGCTGATTTCCTCTAAGTCTGGTCGGTTTGATCACCATACAGTCAAAGTGACTCGCAGGAGTCTTCCCCAACAATGCTTTCCTAGCCCTTTCAAAAAAATTTTTGATACAACATGTGGATCCTAGTTTGGGAATAATAAAATACTCTCCCCCCCTCTCTCTGTGTCTATGTGTAACATATTTTTGCTGATAATGGAAAGAAGGGAATATATATATATCCAACAGAAAAAACATATAGCCCCTCCCTGGAAAAAAGCTGAAGGGATCAGATCCTGTGGCCTAGAGGTTAATTCACTGCCTTCCAAGGCAGAAGCCCCAGGATCAAATCCCAGTAAGGGTATGGCTAGCTGATGAGGCCAGAACAAGGTCGAAAGAGCGCTATCCTAGTCTCCGTTAATTTTTTTAAAAAAATCAGCAAAAACATGTGATACATACAGAATATAGTTTGTTGGATATGAATAAATTAACTGCCTTGAAATGGCCCTGGGTTGGGCCTAGAGGCAAAAAGGAGCTGTGACGTTCCTTCAATATACAAATATAGATTGGAACTCCAGCCTGAAGATGGTGAATGTGATTTCACCGAAACGTCGCATAGACATGCAAAACATTACACAGGGCAAAACCCGAACTCAGAACAATCTACATACATACATACATACATACATACATACATACATACATACATATATATATATATATATATACACACACACACACACACACACACACACACACAGAATATAGTTTGTTGGATATGAATAAATTAACTGCCTTCAAATGGCCCTGGGTTGGGCCTAGAGGCAAAAAGGAGCTGTGACGTTCCTTCAATATACAAATATATATATATATATAAAACAAATGTGTATATATATATATATTTGTTGGATCACCCTGGTATATTGAAGGAACATCACAGTTCCTTTTTGCCTCTAGGCCCAACCCTATATATTCTTCCTACACGGGAAGAAACCCGAATATTCCAAGACCATCATACCTGTACCTATGAAAATCTACGAAATATATATATATGTTCCTTCAATACACCAGGGTGATTCGACACAAAAATATGTAACCCTTCCCTGGTGCAGAGCTGAAGGGATTGGATACTGTAGCCTAGAGGATAATTCTCTGCCTTACAAGGCAAAGGTTGTAGGTTCAAGTCCCAGTGGGTATGGCTAGCTGATGAGGCCAAAATAAGGCTGAAATAGATCTATCCTAGTCTCCCTTAATTTTCAAATTCAGCAAAAAAACATGTGACACATACAGATAGAATTGTCGGCTATCAATAAAATTAACTGCCTTGGAAATGGCCCTGGGTTGGGCCGAGAGGCAAATAAGGAGCTGTGATGTTCCTTCAATACACCAGCGAGATTCGACAGAAAAATATGTAACCCTTCCCTGGTGCAGAGCTGAAGGGACTGGATACTGTAGTCTAGAGGATAATTCTCTGCCTTACAAGGCAAAGGTTGCAGGTTCAAGTCCCAGTGGGTATGGCTAGCTGATGAGGCCAAAATAAGGCCAAAATAGATTTATCCTAGTCTCCCTTAATTTTCAAATTCAGCAAAAAAACATGTGACATATATATACACATACATATACATGTATGTATGTATGTATGTATGTATGTATGTATGTATGTATGTAAATGAAAAGATGTGTTACCTGTATAATCTGGAAAGCAGATAATTAAGGGGGATTTCTTAATCTTCTCTTCAAAGATGTCCTTCTTATTGAGGAAGAGAATGATGGAGGTATCTATGAACCATTTATTGTTACAGATACTATCAAACAGCTTCAGTGATTCATGCATGCGGTTCTGTAATGTAAAAGAAATAAGGTGTCAGGCCAGGATAGTTACAAAGCCATCTTCAACATCTAGGGAAGCATCTAAAATTAAGAAAGAAAAAACTGAAAAGGAAGCAGACAACGAGGGGTGCAACACAGCCCATATTTAAACACCGGGGGAAAAAAAGTGTACATAGATGACAACTGGGTTTGCACAACACACTTAAAAGACCGTGTAGAGAAGATGCTCAGTTTTAACTGTGGTCAGTTTCTTTTACGGCTCCGCCTGTTGGATTCACCTAATCTGGTTTGATTGGGGCAGAGTTTAATCCATTGTGTGAACCCAGGAAGTGGGTCTACTCAACCACAGTTAAGTATGTGGCATGAAACACAGCCAAAGAGACGCAGCTGCTATAGATGTGAGCTTCAGTTAGCAGCACCGAAGCGTGTGGCTTTTTTTCCCTTTTAATAAACTAAATATTTTGAATAATACTAATAAATAAAAAAACAAAACAAATAAGCAAACAGGATTCCATCTCAGATAAATCACCATGCTCATGCATTTCAATGGCTGAGTGGAGGAACCATTACTGCCCTTACAGGCTATAAATTGAGGCCGGAGGGCAATATCATGCAGATTTGTTAGAACAGATCAGTAAAATGTTGACCGTAGGATCATTGATTGCGTGGGACAGTACTTGACTGTAGACATTAACCAAGGATGGCTGGACGTCACCCTTGAATTAATCCAGAGTTGAAAGCAGTCTGAGAGGGTTAGGGCTCTTCAGGAGAGTAATTTTGCTGTGTGATTTTTTTTTTTGGCCTTTTTGTTATTTCCTTTAACATTTGTTAGTTGGTTGGTTTAATATCAACATCCTTACCCTGACAATTTTCAGAAGGTGGGGTCTGCTCAAAAATCATATCAACAAGAGAAACCAGGCACGAAAGGGGAAAAAAAGAAAGGGAAAACCAGGAATTAGGAAGACCACACCTAAGAATAATGTGAATTTTTTATAATTCGATTAAGTTTAATTCATGCCTTAAACAGAAAGATTAGATTAGATTGTAATTTGGAGCTTTCCAATAAATGCCCACAAGTTCAAATGCAAGAACGAGAGGAACGTGGTTTTAGTCTGAATGCATGCATGAAAATAACAATAGGTGGATTATTAGCACAGCTAGAATTGATGCATTAATTAAGTAGCGGCAAGATACATGGTAACGTAGTGTGGGAGGAATAGTTCACAGCAAAATCCGCCTGGGGGCGTCCTGTCCTTTAGCTGCTTTCAACTCTATGGTTTTTCTCCATTCAAGAGAAGCTTCATACCTGCCAAATTGGGAGGGCCTCTCAAAACCTCATTAGTTTTGCCTTTGTTCTGTTAGATAAGATCAGTCGGCCCAGGGAAAGTGATGGTGAAGAAGCCTGCTGGAGTTGGAAGCGAGAGGCCGAAGGTGGAAATGGAAGAGCAGAAAGGAGCAGCCGTAACGGAGGTTGAAGCCAACCCAGACAGTCATAGGGGTTATCGAGAAGCAAAGCAGATATTAGACCAGACAGTTTCCTTTGTTTTGGTCTTGGGTGGCACCACATCGGGTGCCGCAGTTCCTGCTGAGTGTGGTGGGTACAAATGGTAGTTATCCAGGCAAAGGAGACAGACATTAGAAAGAGAGATCTTTGTCAAGTGATGGGAAGATCTGCTGAAGGAGGCACCAACCCCTCACCCCTCCGCAAAAAGATATCAACGCAATGCAACCATCCAAGCACGGATTCTCAACCCAAGTTCCAGGGAAGGCGAGGTACCTTGGAAGCCCACTAGAGCTGTGATGGCGAACCTATGCCGTGTGTGCCGGGAGTGGCCCATAGCGCCATTTCTCCAGGCATGCCAGCCATCGCCCATTGCTCTTCCAGCGCATGTGTGTGATGATCAGCTGGTCGCACATGTGGGAGCATGGGAAACTGGAAGAGCAGCTCCCTGGTGCGCATACACGCGCTGGGAAGCTGAACTTCTGGTTTACAGCGCGCCGGCTGGTGTTTGTGTATGCGTGCCCACCAGAAACCAGAAGACCAGCTTGCCGGCATGCACATATGAGCTGGGGAACTGTTCTTCCAGTTTACAGTGCTCCCACACATGTGGACCAGGGAGCTGCTCTTCCAGTTTCTGGGTGCCAAAAATGTTTGCCAACACTGCACTAGAGGCCCATCAAGATGGGAAGGACCTTGAAGTGGGAGAAAAGAGCTGACAAGTGGGGGCATTCCTCCCCGAGAAAAGAAACACATGGCCTGCTCCAAAGAGTCAATGGTGAGAACCAGAAGACTGAGTTAATGTGAAGTAATGACGTGTTGTGAGAAATCTGCCAGTCTTCAGTTAAACATAGGAATGACAAGAAAGAGATTCTGAAGGTACAATGTTAAAAAACAAAACAAAACTACTGAGCAAAGCTATTCATCTCTTCCACTGAGTTTTTTTATAGCCACGTAGATAGCAGAGCAGAGAGAAGTTAATGAGCTTTCGTCTACAACCACAATTCAAGATCCCTTTGAAAGCTCCTGGATGACCATTTAGATCAGCGTTTCCCAACCTTGGCAACTTGAAGATATTTGGACTTCAACTCCCAGAATTCCCCAGCCAGCATTCAGTCTTAATTTAGGCCGATGCATCATTATTCGTCTGTCCCATGTCTGGGCACGTTGAACACCCATTAATCAGTAAATATAAATTCTTTCAGAGCATTGGTTCAACCAGGGGGAGTATTCACTTACTTTCCCTACCGGTTCGCAAATGTGAGTGTGCGCCCATTCCGCGCATGTACATGGCCTTCCATGCATGACCTTTGCTTGCTTATGTGCGCATCTTGCCTTCATGCACACTGCTTGAAAATGTGGCTAAAGAGAATGGCGTAGCACTGGGGCAGGTGAGAGGCAGGAGTGGGATCCTCCCAATTAGGACCAGCTCACATGAACTGTTAGCTACTTGCTGGTGACGTGAAAATGGCATCACACATCTGGTTCAGGTGGTGTTGGTCTGTGGGCACCGCCATCATTTTTTCTGAATTTTCAGTGGATTTTTACATCTTTGGATGGCTTCTCTTCTTTCTCTGCATCAAAAAGAGCCCTCCCACCCAACCCCTGGGCTCATGCTCACCTTTATTTCTTCCCCCCAATTGTAGCTGTTGAGTTCCTCACCTGTGTTTCAGGATTTATCCCGCTATGGAGTATGCACAAAAGTGAAAATTCATGTAGGGATGTGTGCGCGCAAGTGTAATGAGCGCTCACACATAAAACATCGCAATGCGAACCAGTGGCAAAGATAAGTGGGCAGCGTGCAAGATGCTACTACTAATTTGCCCAAACCAGTCCAAACCAGGTAGATAGCATCTCTAGGTCCAACTCAAAATGAACTTCTGGAGAACATTCTCATAGAAAAACAATAGTTTAAACTTCTTGTTTGCTTTTGACTAGCCTGGCATTTTCAGATGAGCAGAGCACAGGGTTTGTTGACAGGAAGAGAAACCCTATACATCATGACATCATGACACATACCGCACCATCCATGTCATTTGCGCACTGGTATCATCCCCTATTTGATGTCTTTGGGAATTCTAAAGGGCGCCCATGACTAAACTCACGGCATCTTACTTTACAAACTAAGGTTTTATAGACACACAAAATTGTATGAAAATAACATCTGCATTTGGAAGGCATCTGGCTAGAGCAGTGCTTTCCAAACTCAGAAACATTAAAATGGGTAGATGCAAGGAACTGGGAACGACACGAGGAGTTACTCAGAGTAGGTTTTCCTATTGCTGCTCACCTCTAGACAGGAATCTTGCCAGGCTAAAGCACACATCTACGTATCTATATACCCTGTTAAAGTTTAAACCAGGATTTCAGGCTAATCTGCCTTTTAGCTCCTTGGGAAAGACCCCTTTCCTCCTGTGACTTTTCAATCACACTCCACAAAACAATTCAACTTTAAAGAGGTTTGAGTCCCACTTCTTCGTAAAGAACCAAAATCTGTTTATCCCTACGAGTGGTTGCTATGTCTGTCTGTCTGCTAAACTCTCTTGTCTGCTAGTTTACACTCTGTCAGTCTAGCTGTCAACTCATTGGTTTAATTTAGGAGTCAGTTGCTCTTTCTAAGAAAAAGAATATAGAGTGGAATCTCTTATTCCAAGATTTTCATTTTCTCATGGATGAACTAATTGATTCAATGTTTTGCCTAAACTTGAGAAGGTTATTTCCACAGCCTTTGGATATTTTCTACAGCTGGTCAGTATGGGGTGTGAACATGGGTGGATTTCAGATTCTGCTGCTACCACTGCACTGCACATGCGCAGAAGCAACCCCCCCCAAATCTCATGTGCAGAAGCTAAATCTCGCTGGGACAAACACATGTACCTGCAGCTGAAGTGAAGCTGCATGCACACCTCAATTTTTGCTACCGGTACGCCATCCTCATCCGAACTGATAGCAACCCAATACTGGATGTGAGGGATAAGAACTTACCAGTTAGATCCACATCAGAGGTGGGCTTCAGCAGATTCTGACCAGTTCTGGAGAACCAATAGCAGAAATTTTGAGTAGTTCGGAGAACTGGTAAATGCCACCTCTGACTGGAACCACCCCACCTATTCTCTGCCTACTGAATCCCTGCTGATTGGGAGGAAATGGGGATTTTGCAGTATCCTTCCCCTCCCATGGCCACCAAGCCATAGCCTCAGAACCAGTAATAACATTTTTTGAATCCCATCACTGATCCACATGGATCATAAGGACTTCCTCTGAGTCAAGCTTGAACCCAAGAACCTTAAAGGGCATATTGTGCATCTTGGTTGGACAAAAGCTATTAAATTATTTGCTAAAAGTTCAAGGGACTTAAAAAAAACAAAGCAACCCAAAACTTTCTGGTCTACTCTACAGCCCTGGAATTCTCAATCAGCCCTGAGAATCCCAGGGCGGATTGCAAGAAGCAATCAAGTTCAGCTCACTTGGGTTTCTGATTCCATAAATATTAACGGTCACCGAAACAAAAATGCTGTTTGTCTGTGATCCCAAGCAGGGAGGCTAATATTCCAAAATCTGAAGACTCCACTTATCAAACATAAGAAATGCCCTCGTGTCTTCATACCATTCTCGTCTATCTTCTTACTAAAGTTTCAAAACTAACAGCAAAATAATTGCAAGCAATCATTCCTTTGCCACGTATGCCCTCCTGCCAAAAGTACAACATTATTTTTTAACCAACAAAGGTAAGTTTAGTCCATCTTTTTGGACCTTATGCAAACCCCACAATGGCACCCAAGGAAATCTGCTTTAAAAGAGACACATCCATCCGTTTTTCAGAAGTGGAGTAGAACTGCAAACTTCCCCCAGAGAAGAAATTAAACAGATTTCCCACCCACCCCACTCCATTCATACATTGACGGAGCCAATTTTCTAACTATTGTGTGATAATTCTTTTCCCATATTACTGTTTTGCTTTAAAATATTACAGCATACAGTTCAGACAACATGTTGACCAGGTCAGTTAAAACACTACAGCTTTATCTGCACAATACACTATACTTGCTTATTTTTCAGGCAGGTTAATTTTTTTTCATGTTTTAGCATATTGGGTTAATCATTAATTCATTCACTCATTCATTCATTCAGTTTAGATTTTAAAAATGTAGGAAAATTGAAAAAGCATATTATACAATTTTTTTTTAAAAAAAGAAGCATATTATATAGAAAGAATTTATAGAACAATAAAACATTTCACAGGAACTCAACCACCGCTCTGCCCCAAACCTTGAGAATGTAGCTACATTTTCCATGACTTTTTACACAATGTCAAGGTGGAATTAGATAAACCCCTCACTCCTTTGATTCAAACAGAGTTATGTTTTAAAGGTTTCATGAACTGGATTAGCCATGATCCACTCAGGTTGAGTTTCATGAAATGGATTAGCCATGATCCAAGAAAATTAATTCAATAATCAGGTTAAGCACCTACCCTTGAGTAGTTGAAAGAGGAAAAAACAGGTAACAAGATGGAAACAATATGTTCTGCAGAAGCAACTGGTATAATACAATGGTATAAAACAACTTCAGAGAAATGAAACTTAATCTTTTCCCCAGCGGAGCTCTAGGTAATTTTTTTCTCTGCTGCAAACATCTAGAATGCAGGTTACATGTCTCTTGATCTAATCCATTTAATTCTAAATTCCAAAGACTCTAAATTAATCATCCTCTTAAATCAAGAAGGGACACAGTGGCTCAGTGGCTAAGACACTATGCTTGTCGATTGAAAAGTCGGCAGATCGGTGGTTCGAATCCCTATCGCTGCATAACAGGATGAGCTCCTGTTACTCGTCCCAACTTCTGCCAACCTCCCAGTTCGAAAGCATGTAAAAAATGCAAGTAGAAAAATAGGGACCACTTTAGTGGGAAGGTAACAGTGCTCCATGTGCCTTTGGTATTTAGTCACATGCCAGCCACATGGCCACGGAGATGTCTTCGGATAGCGCTGGCTCTTCGGCTTTGAAGTGGAGATGAGCACTGCCCCCTAGAGTCGGGAACAACTAGCATGTGCGGGGAAACCTTTACCTTTACCTAAATCAAAGAACAAGCTTGTCCCACCCAAATTTTGCCCCCTCTCCAGCTTAGAAACAGACAGATGAATTCTGAAACCACTTCAATTAGAAGCCAAGGGGGCTTTTGAAATGTTAAACCGACCCACCCCAAAATTCACTTTCCAGGTAAGTATTTGTTCCCACTTGCAATGTCAAACTCACAAAATCTACAGTCACATGGTAGAGATTTATGATATAAGGAAGCACAGTTTGAAAAAAGAAGAATCACAAACACTTCATCTGATACCTTTTCCATTCTCTCTCCTACTTGCTATTTGTTTTTGAGTTTCAGTCCAGTTTTTATCATTTTAAACTTCTAGAATGTCCCAAAACTTCCTAATTCTCATGCCAGGATGAATAAAGATGACATTTTTGTGTACATGAAAGAAGAATCAATGTGCTGAAGATGTGCCATCCCAACATTTCTGTGATATAATTCACCTGGAAACGGTTGGGCTTGCCAATATGCATTTTCCTTGAATGGATAGTTAAAGGCATTGGTGATTCGACAATTACCTGTTCTATCTATTTTGTTCTTTTAATTTTCTTCTTGTCAGCACTCTGGACAGCAGCCTATCTCTCAGATCTTCCTCCCCTTCCCCTCTCAGCAGAATAAAAATTAAAAATTAAACATTAAGGGTGGTTTTTCCCTTTTTTCTTTCTTAGGGGAAAAAAACTATTGTTCATCATGGATCTCTAGTCAGATATAACCAATGAGAAAGGATAAGAGTTCTGTAAAAAATATTAAGTTACTGTAGGGAGTAGGCTGAACTGATTACATGAGCTAAGACGCGAGGTCTTCAAAATTGGCAACTTTAAAGCTTGTGGACAGAACTGCATCAACAGAACTGCAGAAAAAACAATTGCTACCAACCTGCTTTCCATTGAGGACCTGTATATTGCACAAGTCAAAAAGAGGGTGGGGAAAATACTTATAGACCCCTTGCATCCTGGACATAAATCATTTCAACTCCTACCCTCAAAACGATGTTATGGAGCACTGCGCACCACAACAACTAGACACAAGGGCAGTTTTTCCCTGAATGCCATCACTCTGCTAAACAAATAATTCCCTTAACACTGTCAAACTGGTCATTAAAGCTGCATTACTATTACTATTAGTCCTATCATTCCTATCACCCATCTCCTCCCACTTATGATTGCATGACAGTAATGTTGCTTGTATCCTTAGAATTTATATTAATATTGATTGCTTCCTGATTGCTTATTTCTACCCTGTGACAATCATTGTGTTGTGTTGTGTTCTATTCTATTCTATTCCCAGAATTCTCCAACCAGCATAGCTGGCTGGGGAATTCTGGGAGTTGAAACATAGAAACATAGAAGACTGACGGCAGAAAAAGACCTCATGATCCTTCTAGTCTGCCCTTATACTATTTTCTGTATTTTATCTTAGGATGGATATATGTTTATCCCAGGCATGTTTAAATTCAGTTACTGTGGATTTATCTACCATGTCTGCTGGAAGTTTGTTCCAAGGATTTACTACTCTTTCAGTAAAATAATATTTTCTCCTGTTGCTTTTGATCTTTCCCCCAACTAACTTCAGATTGTGTCCCCTTGTTCTTGTGTTCACTTTCCTATTAAAAACACTTCCCTCCTGAACCTTATTTAACCCTTTAACATATTTAAATGTTTCAATCATGTCCCCCCTTTCTCTTCTGTCCTCCAGACTATACAGATTGAGTTCATTAAGTCTTTCCTGATACGTTTGATGCTTAAGACCTTCCACCATTCTTGTAGCCCGTCCTAGTAAAGTCCACTAGTGAAATCCACTAGTCTTAAAGTTGCCAGTTTTGGGGACCCCTGGTTAAAACAATCCTGATGAATTGCAGTGGCTTAAACCCAACTATGGATGAATCAATAAGGGAAAAACACATGAGCAAGAATATTGTTAGATCCTTCAGGGTTTAAGAAAGGACCCTGAGAGCTACAAACAAAATATAGGAAATCAAAGAGCCCTGGCAGGGATCCTTTTAGCCAGGGATCTACTCACCGTTGTTTCATCTTCATGAAGTACCTGGTCATACCCACTCAGTGCGACACAGAAAATGATTGCCGTGACATCCTCAAAACAGTGGATCCACTTCTTACGTTCCGATCTCTGACCCCCAACATCAAACAGCCTTAAGGAGAAACAAGGAAAATTCTTCATTATTTCATCCAAGCACGGGAAAGTATAAGTGACTTCAGGTTCACACTTGTCCTTTGAGTGACAGGTCGGAGCAGCACTCCCAAGAAGAGGCAGGGAGGATAAAGATGTGGATAAAACTGGGATTACAGATTATCAGAGTTGGAAGGGAACTTGCAGGTCATCTAGTCCAACCCCCACCCAAGCAGGAGACGCTACACCATTTCTGACAGATGGCAGTCTTCTTGAAAGCCTCCACTGATGAAGCTCCTACACCTTCAGAAGAAAAAGCTGTTTCATTGGTTGATTGTTCTCAATGTCAGGAAATTCCTCCTCATTTCTAGGTTGAATCTCTCATTGACCAGTTTCCATCCATTATTCCTTGACTGGCCTTCAGGTGCCTTGGAAAATAGCTTGACCCTCTTCTTCCTCTCTGTGGAGCCCCTCAAGTATTGGAACACTGCTATCCTGTTTCCCCTGGTACTTCTCTTCACTAGACTAGCAATGCCCAGTTCCTGCAACTGTTCATCGTATCTTTTAGTCTCCAGTCCCCTAATCATCTTGGTTGCTCTTCTCTGCACTCTTTCCCAACTTGAAATGGGCCATTTCTGGCCTCCAGAGGACCTCCGGAGGGTGGGAGACCGTTTTCGCTCTCCCCAGGCTCCTAGAAAAGCAATGAAGGTGAACGAGGGAAGGGAAGGAAGAAAAAGTAAAGTATGGGAAGGAAATAGAAAAAAATGATGAAAAAAGGAGAGAAGAGAAGGAAAGGAAAGGAAAAAGTTTAAGTTTTAAGTTTAAGTTTTATTAGATTTGTATGCCGCCCCTCTCTAAAGACTCGGGGCGGCTCACAACAACAAAACAGAACAACAAAACAAAACAACAAAAAGGAAGGGAAGGGAAAGGAACGGAAGGAAAGAGAAAGAAAGGAAAGAAAGGAAGAGAAAATAAGTGAAGGGCAGGAAAAGGCTTAGATGAGTGATAATGATGACTCTCTGCTCACAGTCATTCATGCCCTCATCACCTCGAGGTTTGACTACTGCAACGCTCTCTACATGGGGCTACCTTTGAAGAGTGTTCGGAAACTTCACATCATGCAGAATGCGGCCACGAGAGCAATCATGGGCTTCCCTAGGTATGCCTATGTCTCGTCAACACTCCGCGGCCTGCACTGGCTGCTGATTAGTTTCCGGTCACAATTCAAAGTGTTGATTATGACCTATAATGCATTGGCATTGGACCAGAATACCTCCGGAACCGTCTTCTGCTGCACGAATCCCAGCAGCCGATTAGGGTTAGGGTTAGGTACCACAGAATTGGCCTTCTCCGGGTCCCATCGACTAAGCAATGCTGTCTGGCGGGAGCCAAGGGAAGAGCCTTTTCTGTGGCGGCCCCGGCCCTCTGGAATCAACTCCCTCCGGAGATTAGAACTGCCCCTACCCTCCTCGCCTTTTGCATGTTATTGAAAACCCACCTATGTCACCAAGTATGGGGAAATTGATATACGCCATACCTTTTACGATTTATATATGGTTTGATTGGGTTGTGTGACTATTTTAATGCCAAGGGTTTTTAATTGTTTTTAAAGTATTGGATTTGTACACTTTATTATTGTTGTGAGCTGCTCTGAATCTCCGGAGAGGGGCGGCATACAAATCTAATAAATAATAATAATAATAATAATAATAATAATAATAATAATAATAATGACCAGCTGAACCAGCCTGTGTTAAGCCCCACTTACTACGGCAGCCACTTTGTGGCAGTGTGCAAACCAAACACGACACCCCAAGCCTGCCCACTGGTAAACGAAATGGACTAGAACCACAGCAGTTGATTATATCTGTCCAGTCAAGGTGATTCTTTCATGCTACTTATATCCTTCTTACCTGAAATGGAGATTTTTGAATGTGAAATGAGTTTCTACAATGCCGGTTGTTTTGACCCTGGTTCGGAGGATGTCCTGCTCTGTGGGCTGGTAATCGGCAGCTCCAATTCGATCTAAGCAGTCTAGATAGCTGCAAAACAAAAATGTGAATGGAAGAAATCAGAATAAGGATATGACTTTCATTGCTAGCAATCCTGAAGGAAGACAGAACAAAACATAAATACCAACACCAAGAGATGTATGACAAATTATTATTTATATTTTATATCTTTTCCCCCCACAAGCTTTCCCTTGTGGTCTTTCTTAAACCTAAAACCTTATTATTTAAGGGTTTATTTTCTTTTTTGTAAGATTAAAGATTGCTTTGTCAAAAATAAAGATATTAAAAAAATACACATATAGGAATGTTGCTTCAAATATGGAGGAATTTATTGAATTGCCTAAAAAAGAATTCAGGATTCTCCTTCATGTTTAAAAGGAACTGATTTCTTCTTTTTAAGTCTCTCTTCAAAGCCCTCCTAGGATGTTTGTGGAAGAATTTTATAATCTTCATTCATTCTTTTCTCAAATAAGGTGGAAATTCCTTTTGTGCCACGGCTCCAGTCTGCATTTTTGAACGTAAGCAGCTTGCAATAGGAGCTTGTCTTTTGATTGTTAATCTGTAAAATGCTATAGTGGGATATTCCTAATATCTCAAAAACAGAAAGAATTGTGCAAAGCTTCCCATTTGCATCAAAGTCAACACAACTGCTGTCACATTTCTTCCCTTTGCTCTCTGTTTATTTCAGCTCTGGCTTACATTTTATAATTCACTGCAAGATCCATAATTCACTTACTGATTTGACCCACTTCTGATCTTTTCTTCAATTACTGCATTATATTTGGACATAATATATTATTTTAATATACATCGTTTATGTTAACTGCCTCCAACGGCTGAGTTGAGTACTGCAGAGAGAATCAGTAAAATAAGGCAAGGCGTTTCATTACCTAGTGCCTGATTATGTTACCTGGTTGGGTAGTGAAACATCTACAAGAAAACAACCAAGCTCAGAAAGAACCAAGAATGCCACCGTTCAACCCTGAACTACACATCTTATTTATTTATTTATTTATTTGTTTGTTTATTTGTATGTTTGTTTGTTTGTTTGTTCTCCGTAGACTCAGGGCGGCTTACATAAATAGGAATATACTACAGAGTACAGCAAGGGAAACCCAAACATCGACAAAACAATGTCGTCTGGTGGGACCCAGGGAAGAGCCTTCTCTGTGGCGGCCCCGACCCTCTGGGACCAGCTCCCCCCAGAGATTAGGATTGCCCCCACCCTCCTTGCCTTTCGTAAACTCCTTAAAACCCACCTCTGCGGTCAGGCATGGGGGAATTGAGACATCTCCCCCAGGCCTATATAGTTTATGCATGGTATGTTTGTGTGTATGTCTTACTTTTTAAATAAGGGTTTTTTAGATATTTTAAATATTAGAATTGTGTACATTGTTTTTATTATTGCTGTGAGCCACCACGAGTCTATGGAGAGTGGCAGCATACAAATCTAATAAAAAAATAAATAAATAAATGAATAAATGAATAAATGAATAAATATATAAATAAATATATAAATATATAAATAAATAAATAAAAACTAATGCCCAAACCCCAGAATAATTTTAAAAACCCCATACATTCCCATACATTCTAACGAGTCTCACATGTTCTCACACGTTCTCTTTTATAAGACAAGATAATCAAAATAAATTTGCTGGATCTGAAATTGTGTTCCATTCTTTCTTACTCTGTGTGAGCCTTCTAAGGGTGTAGAAAAAAGCCCACAGCTCCAAGAAATGAAGCATAAGCCAGAAAGTTTTCATCCTTTCAAATGTTGCCCTTTTAAAAGATAAATCTCTTTTTAAGAGCAAGCCAAAAAGCAACATATAAATACAGTACTACTGAGTTAAAAAAAAAAGGGAACATGCCCAGATTTAAAACAGAACAAGTTTTCTCTTGGGCCCCATCCACTGTGGCCTCTCTCTCTTCGTTTTAATCTTTACATGTTTTTGTTTCCTCCTATAATTTATGCTTATTATGTTTGAAGCATTTCTTTTCTTCCTTTCTTCCCCCCCCCTCCCCTCTTTGCTTTTTCTTCTTGCAATTTCCATTTTCCATGGCTGGGAAGGCAAAACTCTCTACCTAAAAAGGAAGCTTTCCCCCCTCTTTCTGTTACAGAAGATTTGTGCTCATTAAGCAGCTTTCTGCAGAAGAAAAGATATGAATGGGAGAGAGAGAGAGAGAGAGAGGGAGAATGAGAGAGGGTGGGGGCAATTCCATTGGTTTATTCCAGCTTTTTAGCAATCTGCTAAAGGCTAGAAGTGCCGAGAATAAGAGGGCTTAGAAAGTGTATGGGCCTGCATACAGATGACATGTTCTTAAAGATCAAAGTTGGCAAGAGTTGGGAAGGAGAGGAGGATTCCTTGGCAAGCTGCGAGTTGGGAGAAGGTTGGTTGTGCTGCTGCCAGGCAACATTTGCTCTTCAAGTTGAAATACAATATTTATATAAGAAAGCAATAATAAATAGAGGGATCCTCCTTCTTTCCTTCCCCCCCCCCCCAAAGCAAAACCCAAAACATAGCAACAGCATTTAGCATTTTGCAGACAGTAAGCATATTGCCCCCAACAATCTAGGTCCTCATTTTATCCACCTTGGAAGGATGGAAGGTTGAGTCAACCTGGAGCCAGTCAGAATTAAACTCCTAGCAATGGGCAGAGTTTCCCCTGCAATGCTGCATTCTAACCACAGCACCACTATAGGAGGGAGGGAGGGAAATAGCAATAGCATTTAGACTTATATACCGCTTCACAGTGCTTTACAGCCCTCTCTAAGCGGTTTGCAGAGAATAAGCCTATTGCCCCCAACAGTCTGGGTCCTCGTTTTACCCACCTTGGAAGGATGGGAGGCTGAGTCAACCTAGAGCCTACTGAGATTCGATCTGCCAAACTGCTGGCAGCTGGCGATCAGCAGAAGTAGCTTGCAGTATTGCAGTCTAACCACTGCGCCACCAAAATGTCATGAACATTTTGCAAAATATGGCAAGATATAAAATAGACCAACAAAATGTATGCTTACATGTATTAGAACACTATTTAAAACTGCACAAATTTATACCAATGTCTAAATAGACCTTTTGTTTTTTGTATTCCCTTCCCCCATTTATTTGCAATAAAGATTATATTTTTTTTAAAAAAAGAACACTATTGCTTTAAGTGGAAATAGTATAAGGGCAGACTAGATGGACCATGAGGTCTTTTTCTGCCCTCAATCTTCTATGTTTCTAAGTGCTAGTGTTACAAATTGCCATAAGAGGGAACCAGAAGCATGATTTACTCTCTTTGCTATTTCTGTTTTGTCTTTGTGACTATGCTGTAGTAAGAACTGTGTGCTCAAATGATGGTTTGTGTATTTGTAAGCTGAACAAGTAAGATGTATATGAACACTGCTCAAAAAAATAAAGGGAACACTTAAACAACACCATATAACTCCCAGTCAATCAAACATCTGTGAAATCAAACTGTCCACTTAGGAAGCAACACTGATTGACAATCAATTTCACGTGCTGTTGTACACATTCAACTTTGTACAGAACAAAGTATTCAACGAGAATATTTCATTCATTCAGATCTAGGATGTGTTATTTGAGTGTTCCCTTTATTT
>NC_091958.1:24626686-24752319 GCF_031021105.1 Erythrolamprus reginae
CTCTCACTTTCATATATATTTTCTTTCTTTCATATATCTTCTCCTCTAAGTTCACTTTTACCCTTATATATATTACTACGTGTCTATTTTTCTTCCTATGTATTTGTGTATTGGACAAATGAATAAGTAAAATAAAGATAAAACTGATCAGAACCTGCTGTAACCCACCTCTGGATCTCTCCTTGATAAGTTTCTATCTGTTACTTCTTATTCTGCCCTCAGGTGCTTTAGAGAATAGGTAGACTCCCTCTTTCTTGTGGCAGCCCCTCAAATACCGGAAGACTGATACCACATCACCCCTCATTTTTCTCTTCATAAGACTAGACATCAATGGTGGGATTCAGAACCTGCTGAAACCCACTGCTGCTAGATATATCTTTTTTAAAAAATTAGTGCAAGATAATGATTTTTATTTTTTATTTCCTTGCATAATAATGCATTGGGTCTAACCACAGTGAAAATTCAGCAGAAATTTGTGAATTATAAAGATCATAGTTTAATTGTACATTGTGTAATGCTGAATTCTGCATCTTCAATAAAGAAAGGTTTTCTTTTAAAGGAAGTGTTTCCATGTAGTAAAAAAAAAAAAAGATAATAGAAAACAAGTCCTCAAATGAACCACTTCTTCCTCTCTTTATCCAATCTATCTGAAACAGAAAGTAGACATATCTAGTTCCCTTGGTCATTCATTGTTCAGTCTAGCCCCTAGCTGCCTTCTTGGCTTTGTTGCTCTTCTTTGTACCCTTTCAAGAATCCCAACATCTTTTCTGTATTGTGGTGATCAAAACTGGGTGCAATATGCCAAGTGTGGTCTTACCAAAGCAGTATAAAGCAGTTCTAACACTTCACATGATCCTGATGCTCTCTTTGTTGATGCAGACTCTGCTGGCAGCTGATGTCATAAATCTCAACTCAGCCCAGGTGGGAAAAAGCGAAACTTAGGTCTTTAGGAACTTGCTAATAAATGAGTTGGAATTTCTTTTGCTGCTATCAATCTGCCCAAACATTATACAGTATACATTTTTTTTCAATTTAGGTAACTTCTATATGTGTCTGTCTGCCTATATCTCTATATCTGTCTGTTTATCTGTCTCTATCATCTGTCTGTCTTTCTGTCTCTATCTCTCTCTATCAATCCCTCACCAATTGATGTTGTTTGTTTTTTGTTGTTGCTGTTGTTCTTCCTCCTCCTCCTCTTCTCCTCCTCCTCCTTCTTCTTCTTCTCCTTCTTCTTCTTCTTCCTCCTCCTCCTTCTCCTCCACCTCCTCCTCCTTCTTCTTCTCCTTCTTCTTCCTCCTCTTCCTCCTTCTCCTCCCCGTCCTCCTTCTTCTTCTCCTTCTTCTTCTTCTTCCTCCTCCTCCTTCTCCTCCACTTCCTCCTTCTTCTTCTCCTTCTTCTTCTTCCTCCTCCTCCTTCTTCTTCTTCTCCTTCTTCTTCCTCCTCTTCCTCCTTCTCCTCCCCCTCCTCCTTCTTCTTCTCCTTCTTCTTCTTCTTCCTCCTCCTCCTTCTCCTCCACTTCCTCCTTCTTCTTCTCCTTCTTCTTCCTCCTCCTCCTTCTCCTCTACCTCCTCCTTCTTCTTCTCCTTCTTCTTCTTCCTCCTCCTCCTTCTCCTCCACCTCCTCCTCCTCTTCTTCCACCTCCTCCTCTTCCTCAACATATGATATTGGAGTTGCTTTCCTGATGAAAAAGTTTGTACAGGATTTTTTTCCCCTCCCCATCAGATCAAGTTTAAAAATAATATGTGGCAGGAAGTTTTGGCACACTGCTCATAATTCATGTTCTCCAGTGGTCCAGTGAGACTTGCACAGCAGCTGTCTCACCTTAAATGTGATTTCTTCACTCATTCGGGGCAGAACTAAAACGTCTCTCTTGAAGGTGGAACACCGAGATTACCATAGGGCCGTTTGTCCTCTTAGAGCCTCCACGAAATCAATTGTTCTTGGCCTTGTTTCTTGTGAAGACAGGCATGCCATAAATCTATTTTAACGGGATCTCTCGGGTATTTCAGATTCCACTGTGCACATGAGTACACACAGACAGTTGGCACTACAGATAAAAATCACTCAGCATTCATATTTAATACTCCTCTTCTCTTCTAACAAGCTCTGACCAACTTTGCTGTGACTTACCTACCTCTCTACCAACTGGGGTGGGTTCCTCCTAGTTCAGACCAGATCACCCAAACCCATTAGTGACCCACTAAGAATGTAATTTTGGCGTCACAGATCCAGTTCTCTCTGTGCCGGTCTGTGCGCACTGCCATTATTCTTTTTAATATTCGGCAAATTTTTCGTTGTTTCTATGGTTTCTCCTCAACCTCTGCTGTTAAAAAAGCCCACCCGCCTGCCCCCAGGTTAATACCGGGTTAAGAGCCAGGGTGGTGCAGCAGGTGGAGTGCTGTACTGCAGGCCACTGAAGCTGACTGTAGATCTGTAGGTCAGCGGTTCAAATCTCACCACCGGCTCAAGGTTGACTCAGCCTTCCATCCTTCCGAGATGGGTAAAATGAGGAGGCAATAGGCTGGCTCTGTTAAAAAGTGCTATTGCTAACATGTTGGAATGAATGAATGAATGAATGAATGAATGAATAAATAAATAAATAAATAAATAAATAAATAAATAAATACTTTTATTTCTTCATCTGAAGCCCAGCTGAGCAGCTACTCCACTGTGTTTGAGCCTGAAACCACCTCCTGAGCATGCGCAGAAGTGAAATTCGGAATGTTGCGATGCGCACAGGTAGCAAAGGTAAGTGGAACCCACCCCTGGCTACCAACTACCTGTTTACATGTTTACTTCACTCAAATCTGCCATAACCAACAGAGATTATTACTATTACTATTACTATTACTATTACTATTACTATTACTATTACTATTACTATTACTATTACTATTACTATTACTATTACTATTACTATTACTATTACTATTACTATTATTATTATTATTATTATTATTATTATTATTATTATTATTATTTAGATTTGGATGCCACCCCTCTCCAAAGACTCAGAGCGGCTCACAACAGCAAAGCACAGTACAAATCCAATGATTAAAACGGTTAAAACCCTTAATATAAAAAACAATCATACGTCTCACACAAACCATACGTAAAGTGGAAATGGCCCAGGTGACTCAGTTTCCCCATGCCTGGCAGCAGAGCTGGGTTTTTAGGAGTTTGCGAAAAGCAAGGAAGGTGGGGGCAGTCCTGATCTCCGGGGGGAGTTGATTCCAGAGGGTCGGGGCCGCCACAGAGAAGACTCTTCCCCTGGGTCCCGCCAGACGACATTGTTTCATTGACGGGACCCGGAGAAGGCCAACTCTGTGGGACCTAATTGGTCGCTGGGATTCGTGTGGCAGAAGGCAGTCCCGGAGATATTCTGCTCCAGTGCCATGAAGGGCTTTATTCTCATTGACATACAATGGACAGAATGTCCATTAAAATACAGTGAAATGTTGATTGCATAGCATTAGAACCCAACTCTAAATTACATACATATTAGTACAAATCAAATGTCATCCATTCATGCCACAAAGGATCTTCAGAATAACTCAGGTTTTTAGTAACTTATTGAAAACCAAGAGTCCAGCGATAGGTGAAACATCTGGGGAGAAGCCATTCCCCCCAAAACAGGTGCAACAACAGTGAAATAAATGTCTGCCAGTCTCCACTGTGATTATTTAAGTTAGAAAATCTATTCTGTTTCCCACAATATAAAACATACGCAGAGAATAAGTGCAGAGAATTGGGATAAGGCCTTGGTAAGGCCACACTTGGAATACTGCATTCAGTTTAGGTTGCCACGATGCAAAAAGGATGTTGAGACTCTAGAAAAAGTGCAGAGAAGAGCCACAAAGATGATTAGGGGACTGGAGGCTAAAACATATGAAGAACGGTTGCAGGAACTGGGCATGGCTAGTTTAATGAAAGGAAGGATCAGGGGAGATATGATAGCAGTGTTCCAGTATCTCAGAGGTTGCCACAAAGAAGAAGGCAAGACACATCTCATCACTTTCCCTTCCTGTGGCCATAATAGGTCCTTTACAGGTATATTTTATTTATTTAACAAAATGTGTATAAAATAACAGATATGATATAAATATAAACAAAAGCAAGGTATGTATAGATGAATCTGGACAATAGGAAGAAGGACAATAATATTCTAGCTTCTCTTTATTGTTGTGGTTAGCTCTGACCCAGCTCCTGCCCCAAGGACTGTGGATGTGGGGGAGACATCCACATGCTGCAGGCCTGTTTTGCCCCCAGTGGAATCTGATGATGAAGGCTCCTCTGACCAAGAAGACATGAGTGACAGGGGGGAGGAGAGTGTGGCAGACAGCTCAGAAGGAGAACAATTATCTCTCTCCTCCTTGGATTCAAAACAAGAGTTAATGATACAGCCACGCATGCGGAGAGGCGATGCATAGGCAACAACAACTGAGAGATTATTATCAAAGAAAATGAGGCCACCTGTGGTTGGGTGGGGCTGTGGTAATTAGTGAGGCTGCTATAAATAGCAGCCTGTGGGCTTGGCCATTGTGGAGGATTATCTGATCTTTGTGTTTCGTGCCTGCTTTGCTGACTTTGACCTTTGTGTGCTGATTTTTCCCCGCTTTGAAACTAAACCAGAGCAAAGTGTGTTTCACTTTGTGAAAGAAGAAGGACTGTGAATTGTCTCACAGCTGCAAGCTAAGTAACTCAGAACTGATAAGGGACTTGTACCAATTACCAGTTTGTTTGGAGACGAGTGCTCTTTGCTATACAAAAAGAGGGCTTGGTTTAAGTGACTTTTCATTATAAAGAACATTGTTTTGAATTTTCAAACGTGTGTGTGTCTGAAATTTGTACCTGTGAATTTTTGGGAGGAATCTACCAGAGAGCCCGACCGAACACTTTATTATTATATTTTGTTTGATTTTTTAAAAGTGGTTTTACATTTTTCATAAAACCTCCTTCCCTTTAGTTTAGTTTTTTTTTTTTAAACTAGAACAGAAAACAAGAGGCAAATATTTTTGTTTCCAAGGAAGTGAAGAAACATGGAATGAAATCCATAAACCTTCTCCTGTGTATCTCCTGCTCTTCTGCTGGGAGGAAGTCATCAGTCTGCATCCCTGGCAGCTGGATGATTTACGGCCAGCCAGTAGCTGCTTTGAATTTCCCAACAGGGCCTGCAATTAGGGGCATTAATTGCTTTTGCAAATAATCTGCCAGGTCGAGGGCAGACGTAATGTGCCTCTCCATCACCCTCGCTGTTCTCCCATTAAGAGGCAATTCCTCGCCATGCTCATTTCCATAACGTGGCACTAATTTTCTCCCTGAAATGACAGCTGAGATGCACAGCAGGCCCCTCGCCTGGTGAAACGAGATGACTAATCTGGGAAGCAACCGGTGGGTAAATTAGAGGAGGGGGGCATCGTTCAATTATTACACATCAGTGGCGCTGATGGATTAATGCGCAAGAGGCGGGAGAATCCATTTTTACAAGTAAAATCAGCGTTCCTGAATTGGCGTGCTTATTTCTCTAGTTAACATCCTTTCTGGGGGAGGGGGTGTTTCGGGATCAGTGGCCGTGTGCTGTGGCCTGTCGGCCACCAGCCCCTCTAGCTGTTGAATCAGAGGAGGAGGCGTGGGAATCAGGGTCAGCATCAAGGCAACCTGAGAGCTCCGTGGGGAGGGGGGAGAGGGAATGGAGCTGGCAGAGAGAGAGGCAGAGCTGGGCCCTCCATTAGGCCTCAGATGGAAAGTCAACAGCCCCCAGGTCTGATGGTGGCTGATGATGATGAAGAAGAACAGCTGGGTCCAGTGCCTGACGTTGATACACAGAAGGCAGAGGAGAGGAGAACAGTGGAAATCTATGGGCTGGTCCTTGGGACAGAAGAATCACTGCTGCTACCAAAGCAGGAGAGGGGCGGCATACAAATCCAATGAATGAATGAATGAATGAATGAATAAAATAAATGAATTAATGAATTAATTAATTAATTAATGAAGCCCCACCCTAGCTTTGGGGATAAAAGGCATGGGGTGGAGATGAATTAGATGTGGCAGGCAACTCCCTGCTGGATCGACTTGTTAGACGGTGGCGTGAAAGAAACTTTTTCTGGAGCTAATTTAACTTTAATCAAATTTAAACTGTTGTAAGTTGAGGATAACTTGTATACATGGCTTTATATTCCTTTTGAGCTGTTGAACCTCCTGATTTCCCTGATGCTTAACAGTCATGTCTGACTCTTTGCAACCCCACGGACCATAGCATGCTAAATCCACTTCCTCTGTGGTCTTTGCCCCAAATTAATGTTCATTTCATCAATGACAGTACCTAACCATCTAACCATCTCATCAGATTTTTGTAGCCTTTTGGTATGGTCCATGGGGTTTTCTTGACAAGGATAGTCAAAGGAGTTGCCCTTTCCTTTTTCAATGGACCATGTTTTATCACAATTCCCCACTATGAACTGTCTGTCTTGGGTGGACAAGGTAGACTATAAAGATATATCAGAGCCATGGTGACGTAGTGGTTAGAATGTAGTATTGCAGCATTCCCACTGCCTGGAATTCAATTCTGACCAGCTCAAAGTTGATTCAGCCATTCATCCTTCTGAAGTGTGTAAAATGAGGACCAAGACTGTTGGGGTTGATATGGTGACTCTGTAAACCACTTCAGAGAGGGCTATAAATCACTAAGAAGTGGTCATAAGTCTAAGGGCTACAGCTATTGCCCTCCCAACCTCTCTCCTTCCCCACCCCCATCCATCCATCCATGGTGTACAGTGGTTAAAAAGCAGTATTGCAGGCTAACTCTGCTGACTGTTCAATCCTGACTGTTTCAAGGTTGACTCAGCCTCCCATTCTTCTGATGTGGGTAAAATGAGGACCCAGATTGTTGGGGCAAATAGGCTGAGTCTGTAAACCACTTAGAGAGGGCTGTGAAGCACTGAGAATAGAGTAGAGTAGTGCAGTGTAGAATAGAATAGAATAGAATAGAATAGAATAGAATTCTTTATTGGCCAACTGTGATTGGGTACACAAGGAATTTGTCTTGGTGCAAATGCTCTCAGTGCACATAAAAGAAAAGGTACATTTGTCAAGAATCATTAGTTACAACACTTAATGAAAATGAGAGGCCAGGTGAAATAACGCCCGGCCGAAAATTGCCAATGGCGGGAACCAACTCGGGTCCCCCATCAGCTGGGGGCGTTCCCCGCGATAGCGTGGGAATGCCCCAGAGCAATCAGTGGCCGCTTGGGCATTCTGGGAAAGCCGAGGGGCGGGGCGTTTGCCCTTTATCAGGGCTTGCTTGCCCCCCCCCCCCCCGGCTTCTCTTGCCCCCGAGCTCGCCACCAAACGGACACCCACCCACCCTCCGCTCAATCCAGGATGTTTTTATAAGTCGCCTGGTTTGGGGCCGAGTAGGAATTTTTGCAGTCTTATGGCATTTGCTACGGATTGTTTCTCGCCTACTCCATCCTGGACGAGGGTAAGGATTTGTGGTTACGGGGTGCATCTGTATGTAAATAGGTTCTGATTCAACAATTGGATGTTTATATTCTCGGTCACTATATGGCAGAAACGGGGTGGAAAGGGTATCAGTAGCAACTGTGTGTTCTCCTTTGGGCATCTTTTGTAAGATGATTGGCATCCCCATTGCACAACTCAAGCTTCCTCCACGGACAGAGAGGTGTGAAGAGGGTGCCCTTGGGGCTCACCTACGTCATTTCCGGTTCCAGGTCATGCCTCACCCTGACCAGGCATGGAGTAACGCCCATTTGAGTTGTCCAAGTATGTTGTGTTCAGGAAACTCCGCCCCATTCAGCAACCCCTGCAGGTCTTTCTGTTAATATTTAATAAAGTGACCCATTTTACCCAGCTTGGTGTCCGAGTGTTCATTTCCCGTCCAAGGCAATGGTATATAAGTCTAAGTCCTATCGCTATTTGATTAATTCTTTCTTGGAAATGTCCGGGTTCTTTGCCTCCAACCTTGCAGTGATCTGCCCCAATTGGCCACTAGGGAACCCCAGTCTAGACCCCAAAAGTTCTCTTATTTTCTTCCTATAATGTCAGGGTCTTATGCAATATCAATCTTGGTTTCTCTGCTAAGAAGGAAGCAAAAATAACCCCTCCCACAAGGAGCTGGATAATAGGACATTTTCTTTCCTTTCCCTTCACGGAGTGAAAGATTACCGCTCTGTTTTTCTGCTTGGGTGGATGGATGGATGAAAGGAAACGTCCACGAGGAGAAACGTACAAAACATCGAAGAGATGGAGGGAGCTTATTCCACTTCCACCGGGGTTCCCTTGGGGCAGCCACCTGCAATCCATTATACTGTCACTTCCATCTGGCCTGACACAGCAAGGAACTACTAATAAACCGATAACAGATGTTGCTTGTCAGAAGGATCGAGTTAGAGGAAATATATTGCTTGCGCAAAGGCAGGTGAAGGGATCCTCAGACGTCTGTTTTCTCCCAAAGGCAGCCCTTAGAAGAGAGACAGACCAACCAAACTGGGGGGGGGGGAGGTTGTTTCGGTTTCCGTAAAAGGATCCTTTAACAAATCTTTTGGTCACCTAGCAAGAAAACTTGAGTTCCCAGGTTATTCATAACACACTGGTCGATATTGTTTGAATTCCTTCTGTTCCTTGACACATGCACACCCAATTTCCACCTATTTCCTTCAGATGGTGACTCTAGCAAAGATGCTGGGATGTTAAGGGCTGGATTCATGGGGTGTTTTAAAAAATAAAAAATAAAATGGTTCCACGTTAAGCAACTAGGCATAATGTCTGATTAAAGGCATATTTTTGGTCAATCCATTGGAAGGGGTGGAGTTGATCATCACGTCAAAGACATCTGCACTAAAGGGCCTAGGACAGTGATGGTGAACCTATGGCCCGTGTGCTACCTGTGCCTCATGAGCCATATCAGAAGGCACACAAGGCATTGCCTTATGTCTGTGGTGGTGAACCTATGGCACAGGTGCCACAGGTGGCACATGGAGCCATATCTGCTGGCACACAAGCCCTTGTCCTAGCTCAGCTCCAACGTGCATGTGTGTGATGGACAGCTGGTTTTTTGCTCACACAGAGGCTCTGGGAGGGCATTTTTGGCTTCCAGAGAGCCTCCGGGGGGATGAGGGTGGGTGTTTTTACCTTCCCTCAGCTCCAGGGAAGGCTATGGAGCCTGGGGAGGACAAAACACGAGCCTACTGAGCCCACCAGAAGTTGGGAAACAGGCCGATTCTGACCTCTACAGGGCCTCTGGGGAGTGGGAGAAGCTGTTTTCGTCCTCCCTGGGCGTTGAATTATAATGGGTATGGGCACTCGCTCATGCCCGATAGTGCGCGCGCATGCCCTTTCGGCACCCGAGGAAAAAAAGATTCGCCATCACTGCCCTATGTCAGATCCAGCGCACATGCACACACTGGCCAGCTGATTTTTCGACCTTGGGGAAGGCTGTTTTGCCCTCCAGAGGCTTCAGGGAAGCTTCCCCAAAGCCCCGGAGTATGGAAAATGTCCCAACAGACAGAAGTTTGGAAAAAGAAACCTGCCTTCTTTTTTGCCCATTGTGCTGTTTTTCGCACTCCAAGGCTTCAGGAAGCTTCCCTGAAACATCAAGAGTGCGAAAAACTGCACAACGGGCAAACTAGAAGTCTGTTTTTCCGAGCTTCTGGTTTGCCTGTTTGGCCATTTTTTCACATCCCAGACTTCAGCGAGGCCTGTGCTCATACGCGGGGGCGGGGGTTCCTTCTTCCTTCCTTTTATCTTCATGAAAACATTGAAGGAAATGTGAGAAATAAATCTAACAATGAATATATATTGCTCCATGATTTTTAACATTTTGGGAGCTGAGTGGAAATGAGCCGGGGTGGCACAGCAGGTAGAGTGCTTTATTACAGGACATTGAAGCTGACTGTAGATCTGTAGGTCAGCGGTTCAAATCTCATCACTGGCTCAAGCTTGACTCAGCCTTCCATCCTTCCAAAGTGGGTAAAATGAGGACCCGGATTGTGGGGGAAATAGGCTGGCTCTGTTTTTAAAAAGTGCTATTGCTAACATGTTATAAGCTGCCCTGAGTCTAAGGAGAAGGGCGGCATAAAAATCAAATAAATAAATAAAAATAAATAAATAAGTGTGTTATCCTTATTTTGCTTACAGTACTTCACTCAATTACTTTACCTTATTTTTACTTTTTCAAATTACTATATATTTGCAAAGGCTTGCCTCACTCACTTCAAATCTGCTTTTCAAAACATCGTAGCATTTTTTCTGAGTTTCACAGTTCTCCAAGAAAATAACACATATATGAAAATGCCTATTCAGAAATTCATATATTCATGGAATGATTTTTCAAAACTCCAGTATGTTGGAGAAATCTAATATAATATTAATTCTGCTTTTTCTTTAAGTGTTGTTTAGTGAAATAAAATCTGGAATAGGGATGAAATTTAAGGCCACCTTTATAAATATATATATCAACCTGAACTTGATAGATTCACAAACATATGAAACAGGGGGGGAAACCCACATGATAGATCTGCTATCAAAACAAAACAAAAAATAAAAAAAGAGATCAAAGAAAAAAGCCATCCCTGAAATACCTGTCTATACCATCACATTTATTATTATTTGCTAAATTTATTTGCCACCTATCTTACTGTATGGCTACTTTGGAGGGCGTTTGCCTTAAGCTCCTTCGTTAGCAGAGACTGCAACAGTTCCTCGCACTTATGACCACAGTTATATAGATCAGAATTTCCATTGCTAAGCAAAGCGGTTCTTAAGTGGGTCGCATTCAATTTTACAGTGTTTTTTTGCTACTGTTGTTAAGTGAACCATGCCAATCCAATTTCTGTCAGAAACTGACTGGGAAAGTCACAAAAGGTGATCACACAACACCAAATCATCATAACAAGCTAGTTACTGAATGCCCACATTTTGATCATGTCAGTATAGGAATGCTATGGTAGTCATGACCACTTCACTGACTTACATTTACAGTTTCGTAGTCTCTCCGCAGACAAGGCACTTTTACTCCTAGGATTTTAGCTGAAAAATAACAGTTGGCTAGCGTAACAATGGATGGGACCCCAAACATCAACTCCATTACAAAACTCCACTCCGAATTTCCCATCAGCCATCCTTAAAATATTTTATTTATTTATTTATTTTGTCCAATACACAATGAGGGTTTTAGTGGGTATATATCTATATACACATAGTAAAATACATGATGAAGGTTATAGTGGAGATACCCATAGTAAAATATATCTAAGAAATAATAGAAAAGAAGGTATAGTAATAGAACATATCAATGAAAGAATAGAAGAAGTGATATAGGAATAGAAGAAAGGTATAGGAGATAGAGGAGAGCAATAGGACAGGGGACGGAAGGCACTCTAGTGCACTTGTACTCGCCCCTTATTGACCTCTTAGGAATCTGGATAGGTCAACCGTAGATAATCTAAGGGTAAAGTGTTGGGGGTTTGGGGATGACACTATGGAGTCCGGTAATGAGTTCCACGCTTCGACAACTCGGTTACTAGAAACATAGAAACATAGAAGACTGACGGCAGAAAAAGACCTCTTGGTCCATCTAGTCTGCCCTTTTACTATTTCCTGTATTTTATCTTAGGATGGATATATGTTTATCCCAGGCATGTTTAAATTCAGTTACTGTGGATTTCCCAACCACGTCTGCTGGAAGTTTGTTCCAAGGATCTACTACTCTTTCAGTAAAATAATATTTTCTCATGTTGCCTTTGATCTTTCCCCCAACTAACTTCAGATTGTGTCCCCTTGTTCTTGTGTTCACTTTCCTGTTAAAAACACTTCCCTCCTGAACCCTATTTAACCCTTTAACATATTTAAATGTTTCGATCATGTCCCCCCTTTTCCTTCTGTCTTCCAGACTATACAGATTGAGTTCATTCAGTCTTTCCTGATACGTTTTATACTTAAGACCTTCCACCATTCTTGTAGCCCGTCTTTGGACCCGTTCAATTTTGTCAATATCTTTTTGTAGGTGAGGTCTCCAGAACTGAACACAGTACTCCAAATGTGGTCTCACCAGCGCTCTATATAAGGGGATTACAATCTCCCTCTTCCTGCTTGTTATACCCCTAGCTATGCAGCCAAGCATCCTACTTGCCTTTCCTACCGCTTTTTTACAGTCAAGTTTGGAGCGGTTAATATTAAGTTTAAATCTGTTGTGTGCTCTTGTGTTGTTGTGGTTAAAGCTGAAGTAGTCGCCGACAGGCAGGACCTTTGGGGAGTGGTCAACAGTTCCCTAGAGTTAACAAACTACAGACTACTTCCTTTTCCCATACAAGTGTTCTTGTCTTTTTCTTAATCTTCTAAAGCGGGCATCTAACAAAGGTTCGTAGTCTTCCTCCTCTAAGTCAGACCCTACTGTCATTGACATATCTGCCACCTCTGGTCTTTCAGGTTCATCCAGGTCTATTTCTCCCTCACTCTCACTCTCTGACTCAGCTGGCAAAACCACTGGTCCAGGGTACCAAAATGGGCGTGGCTCATCCTCAGAATCCATCATTACCAGAATTGGTCGAGAACCACTCACAATCGGGGTGTGCGAGCAAAGCACGCAAGCGTGCAACACAACTGAAGCTGCATACACAGTGCTCCAATAGCGGCGGTGGCAGCAATCCACCCTTGCAACACTCTAAGTGCGGTCTTACTAAGACTTTTTTTAAAAAAACTTTATTAATTATTTACATGAAGAAAAATATACAAATACCATAGAACAAAGACAAAAATAAAAACAAAACACAACTTATGCAGACATATAGATATCATTATTCATAATTACAGTTATATATCAAGTCTTAAACCAGTGTTTTTCAACCAGTGTGCCGTGGCACACTAGTGTGCCGCGAGACATGGTCAGGTGTGCCGCGAAGCTCAGAGAGAGAAAGAAAGGAAGAAAGAAAGAAAGAGAGAGAGATAAAGAAAGCAAGAGAGAGAGAGAGAGAGAAAGAGAACAAGAGAGAGAGAAAGAAAGCAAGAGAGAGAAAGAGAACAAGAAAAAGAAAGCAAGAGAGAAAGAGAGAGAGCAAGAGAAAGAAAGCAAGAGAAAGAGAGAAAGAGAGGGTGGGAAGGAGAGAGAGAGAAAGACATAGGAGGTAGGGAGGGAGAGAGAAAGAGAGCAAAAAAGAGAGGAAGGAAGGAAGAGAAAGAAAGAGGGATGGAGAGAGAGAGAGAAAGAAAGAGGAAGGGAGAGAAAGAGGGGGGGGAGAGAAATAGAGCCAAAGGGAGGAAGAGAGATGCTGTGTCTGCATAGCAATAAGCCGGCTGTCAGATTCGAGCTCGCGTATCCCTCTCCAGGGTCCTGATTGGCCGCATAGGCATAGTTACTGTTAAAGCGGGAACCCTCCTTTGTATGTGATTGGTAGTTGCCTCAGAAGGCGTCCTGTATATAAGTCTGTGTTCTCTTGTGTAATTTCTTAAGCCTGTACCTGCCCTGTTGGCATGTTCTGATTAAACTCACATGTTCTGGTAAAAGGCCTCAGTTATTATACTGGCGACGAGATTTCAGCCCTGCATTTCCATCCAGCATCTGTATCTGCAGTAAGTGACAATGTCTGTACAGCTTACTTTTCCCCCTTTCAACCCACAAGGGGAGACCTGGGATTCCTACGTTGCCCGCTTCGACTGCTTTCTAATTTCAAATGGGTATACCGAGATTTCTGGGGACCGCAAAAGGTCTTATTTTCTCGGTTTCTGCGGCCCCGAGATGTTCGAGACTGCCAGAGCTTTATTCGCTCCCGTCTCTATCCATGATGTGCCTTGGGAGACTTTCCTATCAACTCTCCAAGACCACTATGCCCCTGCCCCGTCACGGTGTGCCCGGCGCTACGTTTTTTATCAGAGAAACCAGGCAGAGGGTGAATCCATTAATGAGTTTGTGGCCGCTCTCCGCCGGGCTGCATTATATTGCGAGTTTACAGATTTAAATGATTACTTGCTGGACAGGCTAGTGTTCGGAGTCCGGGATGGCCGCCTTAAACGCCGTTTGCTGGCCACCCGGGATTTGACCTTTCAGACAGCTTTAGCTGAAGCTCGTGCTTTTGAGCTTTCCACGCTATCCCTGGCAGCCATGGACAGCTCGGTGAACGCAACAGCTAAAGTGCCAGCGGTGCCAGAGAACCCGAAAGCCGCTACAGAAAAGGAGGGCGGCAGCGAAGTTGAGGAGGAGGAGGTATGCCGGCTGGGCGCTTCCAGGGGTCGTGAGCCTCCTGCCAGCCGCCCCCGGGCCCCTCTGTCCCCTTGCAGGGGTTGCGGGGGAAACCACTATAGGTCAAATTGCTCGTTTAGAGAAGCGGCTTGCCGGCGTTGCGGGGCCAGGGGCCACATTGCAAGAGTCTGCCGTTCCCGGAGGTCCCCTCCAGCCGCCCCTAGAGAGCAGAGGGAGTTCCAAGGTTCCAATCCCCGTTGGCAGAGGAGATTTTCTTCCACTAAGAGGGATGACTGCAATGCCATCTATAGCTGCCCGCGCCCAGCTTCTACGTTCGTGAGGAAAACCTCAGGCTCTTCTGACAAGATCTCCGTGACAGTTCGTTTGGGAGGCGTGAATTGCTCCATGCAAGTGGACACGGGCTCCGCGCATTCATTGGTTTCCTGGGCCACCATCAAGAAATGCATGCCCGGATTGAGCAGGAGTCGGTTGCAGCCATGTACTGTGACTCTACGGGACTACCAAGGGGCGCCCATTCCGGTGTTGGGGGAAGGGAGATTCCCTGTCATGTTCAAATCTTTCATGGGCAGGTTGCCTCTGATGGTGGTGGACGGGCCATTCTCCAGCCTCCTGGGTTTAGACTGGTTTAAGGCTTTGGGCTTTTCTGTTGCGGGGGTGAACGCTGTGAGGGGGGAATCAGTATTTCAAGGGCTTACTAAGGAATTCCCCTCCGTCTTCGATGACAAGCTGGGTTGCTACACGGGAACCCCGATTACTTTTAGCCTTGATCCCAAAGTGCCAGCGGTAAGGCTGAAGCCCCGCAGGGTGCCCATTCCCCTCCGGCCAAAAGTTGATGCCGAATTGGACCGTCTGATTGCACAAGGGGTGTTGGAGCCGGTTGACCAGGCTGTCTGGGAGACCCCACTGGTCATCGCTTTCAAAGGGGATGGGGGATTGAGACTGTGCGGGGATTATAAGTGCACTGTTAATAAGGCCCTGGCTCACCACTCATACCCGCTTCCAGTGGTGCAGCAGTTACTTCACACTCTGGGTAATGGTAAGATCTTTGCCAAGCTTGATTTATCCCAGGCTTACCAACAGCTCCCCGTAGACCCCTTGACAGCAGAAGCCCAGGCGATCATAACGCATAGGGGGGTGTTCAGGTGCCACAGGCTGCAATTTGGGGTCTCTATTGCACCGGGGTTGTTCCAGGGGTTGATGGAACGGTTGCTGTATGGGCTGGAAGGCACGGTGCCCTACTTTGACGACGTGCTGGTCTCGGGGAGTTCCGAGGACGAACTTCTTCGCAGGGTTAAGCAGGTATTGCTCAAATTCCAAGAAGCGGGACTGAAGCTCAAATCAAAAAAATGTGTCTTTGGGGTTCCAGAGGTTGATTTCCTGGGATTCAGGGTGGATGGAAAGGGAATCCATCCCACCCCTGAAAAGACTAGGGCCATTTGGGATGCCCCCAGACCCCAGTCGAAGGAGGAGCTGCAGGCTTTCCTGGGTCTCTTGAATTTTTATGCGGTGTTTATCCCGCACAAGGCTTCGGTGGCAGAGCCGTTGCATAGGCTTCTGGACAAGCGGTCAGTTTGGCACTGGGGGGAGCGGGAGGAAGCTTCTTTCAGAGGGGTCAAAGGGATACTCACCTCAAACAGTGTCCTGGCTCAGTATTCCCCTAGTCTGCCATTAGTTCTCACCTGTGACGCTTCCAGGTACGGAGTGGGTGCTGTCCTCAGCCACAGATTGCCAAACGGCTCGGAAGCCCCTTTGGCGTTTTTTTCCCGGACTTTGGCCGCAGCAGAAAGAAACTATGGCCAAATAGATAAGGAGGCATTGGCCCTAGTGGCGGGAGTTCGCCGTTTCCACGAGTATTTGTATGGCAGAAGGTTCGAGTTAGTGACGGACCACCAGCCCTTGCTAGGGTTACTCTCAGGTAACCGCCAGAGCCCAGCTGTCTTGTCTCCACGTATGACACGCTGGATTGTCTTTATGGCCAATTACACTTACACGTTAATGTACAAACCGGGTCGTCACATTGCACATGCAGACGCACTCAGCAGGTGCCCAGTACATGAAGAAGTTACAGACCCTGCACCGGCCAGCTCCGTTTTTGCTTTGACAGACGGGCCAGTTGTACTGGCTGCCCCCGAGGTATCTAGAGAGACAGGAAAAGACCGCATTCTGGCCCAGGTAAGGCAATGGGTTTTGAGGGGGTGGCCACACTCTTCCCCAGCTGACCAGTTCATTCCGTTTTTCCGCTGTCGCACGGAGTTCTCCGTAGAGAAAGGAGTTCTATTAAGGGGGGGCAGAGTGGTTATACCTGGCAAGCTGAGGAACCAGGTGTTGTCCCTGCTGCACAAGGGGCACCCTGGAATAGTTAGAATGAAGGGTCTGGCCAGGGATTACGTGTGGTGGCCAGCATTAGATAAGGAAGTGGAGCAATGTGTGGCTAACTGTGCTGTTTGCCAGGAGAGCAGGTCTTTACCCCCACGAGCGGAACCTTTAACATGGGAACCACCAGCTAGCCCCTGGACACGCTTGCACATAGATTTGGCCGGTCCCTTCATGGGGCAAACATTTTTAATCACCGTGGATGCATACTCCAAGTGGGTAGAGGTGGCCCAGATGCAGTCCACTCAGTCACAGGCCATCATAGAATCCTTAATGACCCTATTTGCCACGCATGGGTTCCCGGATCTACTGGTCTCGGATAACGGCCCGCAGTTCACATCAGTCCTCTTTGAATCCTTTTTGGCCACAGCTGGCATTAGACATGCCTTGACCTCGCCTTGGCATCCGGCCAGTAATGGCCAGGCGGAACGGGCAGTTAGATCAGTTAAAGAGTCCCTCAAACGGCTGCCCCAGAACTCTTGGAAGGCTAGATTGGCTGATGTGCTCATGGCTCAACATACCACCCCATGTGTAACCACGGGGAAGACGCCAGCAGAGCTTTTAATGGGTCGCAAATTGCGAATCATACTTGACAGGTTGCACCCAGGGTATGCGGGAACAGTACAGTGGCCAGAAGCTGCCAGACGTGAGGTGTCTGTAGGAGACGCGGTATTTGCCCGTGCCTTTTCAGGACATAAGAATTGGGAGAAAGGTATAGTTTGCAGGGAACTGGGGCCTCGTTCGTTCGAGGTAGAACTAAGAGACGGACGAATTTGGAAAAGACACCTGGATCAGATTAGACTTAATAGGGAGGATCGGCAGGAAGATCGGGAAGCCAATGAGTTCCAGGGGGTGTGTCTTCAGGACCCACCCACAGCTGCAGGAACTTCAGGAAACTTTCCCTCAGCGTATCACAGGGAAGAAGAAGTGGGCCAGGCTCCCAGTCCAATCCATCCGGCCGAGATCGAGAGGTCTGCACATCCCACTGGGCCCCGGCGCTCCGAGAGAATCTGTCGCAGACCTGGGTATTTAAAAGATTATGTTTGTGTCAGCCGAAGGGGCAGGAGTGCTGTGTCTGCATAGCAATAAGCCGGCTGTCAGATTCGAGCTCGCGTATCCCTCTCCAGGGTCCTGATTGGCCGCATAGGCATAGTTACTGTTAAAGCGGGAACCCTCCTTTGTATGTGATTGGTAGTTGCCTCAGAAGGCGTCCTGTATATAAGTCTGTGTTCTCTTGTGTAATTTCTTAAGCCTGTACCTGCCCTGTTGGCATGTTCTGATTAAACTCACATGTTCTGGTAAAAGGCCTCAGTTATTATAAGAGAGACATAATTTTTTTGTCCAAACTTTTTTTAGCCCCCACCCTCGCCCGCTCAATGTGCCCCAGGGTTTCGTAAATGTAAAAAATGTGCCGCGGCTCAAAAAAGGTTGAAAATCACTGTCTTAAACACTCAACAATTACACATTTGCCAACCTACCTGTTGACATTATTGCTACAGCTTTTTTTTATTTTATCAACCTACTATTTCTATGTTATATAATTGTTACCTAAATCTTAATCTATATCATTGTTACCTAAATCTTAATCTTTATTAATTTCAAGTAATTTCATATTACCTAAATTATAAATTGCCCAAAGTTAATTGCTAGACAACAATTTTATTTTGTATATCTAGTAAATGAAAAGAATAACAATATTGTTTACATTTTTTTTCCTTGTACACTTTCAAATTGTGAGAGATTTAACTGTATTATAGATATTTAAGCTTTTAAATATTTTTTTTGATTAACTCAATTGTACCACCTGCTCCAGGTTTGGTATTGTCTCTTTCTTGTATTTCCAAAGTCATTTTGTTCATTTCTGCAATTTTGTAAATTTTATTTATTAAGTTTAGTGTTGATGGGATATTGTTTAATTTCCAGCTCTACGCATAAACAAGTCTGGCAGCTGAAATTATATGTATTATTAAATATCCATCTTCCTTGGGTATTTTTTGTCTAATAATTCCGAGTAAGTATTGTTCTGGTTTCAAAGGGATTTGTTAACCAGTTATTTGCTCTAAATAGTTTTTAATTTTGTTCCAATTTTTTTCCACAATTGGATAGGTCCACCATGCATGGTAACATGTTCCATTTTTCTTTTGACATTTCCATTAGGTGATATACTTGAATACATTTTAGATAAACGTGCAGGTGGCAAATGCCACCTGTAAAAAAATTTATAAATGTTTTCCTTGTAAGTGGATGATATCGTTAATTTGTAATTAATGGTCCATATTTTTTCCCATTCATCTAAGTTGATGGTGTAGCCAAAGTTTTGGGCCCATGCTATCATGGAACCTTTGACCTGGTCTTCTAACATTTCATAGTTGAGGAAGAATTTTTCTTCCGGGCCAAATAATATTTTATCTAATTCATTTTTTGGCTGGAATCCTATTTTATTCCTGTCTTCACTGTACTTAGATTTTATTTGCAAATAGTAAATCCATTCTATGGCAATTCCTTTGTCTTGTAACTCTTGTGTTGAGAGCAATTGATTGTTATCATTCAACAGTTGTTCATAAGTTAATATCTTATTTCTATCTAATGTGTCGGGGTAGATTATAGCTTCGGTTGGAGACGTCCATTTTGGTATTTGAACATATTGTTGTCTTTTAATTTCAAACCATATTTCAATTAATTTTTTCCTTATGTGATGTTGCTTAAAGTAATTATATGGTTTGTTTTTTGTACCAAATAAATAAGAGGGCCAAGTACTAAGACTTTATACATTGGAATTAATGCCTCTCTTGATCCTGAGTATATCCCCCTGTTAATGCAGTTTAGGATTACATTGGGAACAATTTAAGACAGAAATTCTCCTCTTGACCTTAAAACATGTAATTAGGCTAATTAATGCCTCAATAATTGTTAGGGGACCTTGGAGGCTAAAAAAATAAAATAGAAAAGATGACAAACTTAAGTACCTGGATTATGAATGTTCAATGGATGTAGGCCATTTCTCAGTCCCTGTTTCTCACAGGAAGGAGAATTTCAATTCAAATTCATACCCAGAAAAAAAAAGAGCAAATGTTTGCCTGATTAGGGACTAAAAATGCCATATATTTAAACAGAACAATCCTTCAATTTAAATGAAAGTACTGTAATAGAAACAAAAAAACCCAAATAAAACAAATAAAAAAGCAAGTTAAATAAGTAAAGGAAAAGGAAAAAAACCCCAACTTTAAAATTTTCAAAATAACCAATGCTTTATTAATACTTATGTAGTATCCGTAGTCCTCGACTTATGACCAGAATCGAGCCCAAAATTTATGCTGGTACGTGAGACATTTGTCAAGGGAGTTTTGCCCCATTTTACGACCTTACAACCGGCCACGGTTGTTAAATGAATCGCTCGGCATGATTAAGTTAGCCACATGGTTGTTAAATGAATCTGGTTCCCCAATGACTTTCCTTGTCAGAAGGTTATAAAACAAGTTCATACATGACCCTGGGACACTGCAATCGTCATAAATATGAGTCAGTTGCCAAGGCCCCTGGATTTTCATCACAGGGCTGCTGCAACAGTCATCAGCAGAGGTGGGCTGCTAAGGTGGAACGGGGACGTGTGCTCAGCCCCGTGGCTCTGAGTGCTGGCAGAGTCCAGTGCAATGATGCTACTGCACCTGGGCAGGGAGTGAAATCAGGCGCGGACACGCAGGTGTGTCCATAGAATGCAGTATTGCAGGTTAATTTGTCCGACTATCAGCAGTTAAATCATGACCGACTCAAGGTTGACTCAGCCTTCTGTCCTTCCGAGGTCTGTAAAACAAGGACCCAGATTGTTGGGGGTGATAGACAACTCTGTAAATCGCTTAGCTTTGTGAAGCAATACATAACTCTAAGTACTATTGCTATTATCCTAATATAATAATTATCATAATATAATAATGATAATGATAATGAGGAGGAAGATGATTATGATTATGATCATCATCATCATCATCATCATCATCATCATCATCCCATATAATTATTTCAGTTTTAGAGGGTGCAAATATCTAGCAGGGGAACTGAGAATTTACTGTGAGTATAATTTTCAGGGCAAGGTACAATTCAGACATACAGTTCATTTACTGACCATTTAAAGTTACAACAGCACTGAAAAAAAGTGACTTATGACCATCTTTCACACTTATGACCCTTGCAAGCAAAGGCAATGGGGAAGATTCAATCAACAATTCCAGTGATTCACTTAACAACTGTGGCAAGGAAGGTCATGAAATGGGTCAAAACTCACTTAATATCTGTCTCGCTTAGCAACAGAAGTTTTGGACCAATTTTGGTAGTAAGGCTACCAGTCAGTAAATCAGCGCTGACACCTGAATTCCTGAAAATGCAGCAGCATTTTATTTCTCCACTAGAGGGCGGTCTCCACCAGGAGGTCTAAATGGCAGTGAAATTCATGCATTTTTACCGCAAATTTATCTAAGTGTACATTTTCAGAGCAGAAGTGTCAAGTAAAACTATGCTTAAAAATCCACTCCGTTTCAAATGTTCTGATGCAGATCTTAGGGTGTTTAGTGTTTTTCAAAGAGGTTCGGAAACAACTTCCCAAAGCAATACTCTAGGTATGTATGCAAATAGCTCTAGCAACCAGTTTAATTCAGGGAAATAAATTGCTTCTTAAAATAAATAAACGGTATATTAGGCAGATGTTTCTCATTTTCACTGAGGTGTGCTCAGATGTTTGCCGCCATGTCAAACATGTGGAATTAGCAGTGCATAATAACTGAATAACAGAAATGGAAGGTACCTTGGACGTCATCTAACCAAACTCCCCAATACCAATCTTTTGTTTAAAACCTCCAATGGTGGAGTCCCCACAACTTCTGGAGATAAGCCTTTCTAGGTTGGATCTCTCCTTGATTAGTTTCCATCCCTTATATTCTGCCTTCAGGAGCTTAGGGGAACAGCTAGACTCTCTCTTCTCCATGACAGTATCCTAAAATACTAAGGAGAGGGGAGGTGAAAGGAGGAGAGAAGAGAGGAGAGAGGAGAGGAGAGGAGAGGAAAAGAGAAGAGAAGAGGAGGAAAGGAGGAAATGGAAGAGAAGAGAGGAGAGAAAAAGAGGAGAGGAGAGAAAAAGAGAAGAGGAGAGGAGAGGAGAAAATGGAAGAGAAGAGAGGAGAGAAAAAGAAAAGAGGAGAGGAGAGAAAAAGAGGGGAGGGGAGGAGAGGAGCGGAGAGGAGAGGAGAGAAAAAGAGAAGAGGAGAGGAGAAAATGGAAGAGAGGAGAAGAGAGGAGAGAAAAAGAGAAGAGGAGAGGAGAAAATGGAAGAGAGGAGAGGAGAGGAGAGAAAAAGAGAAGAGGAGAGGAGAAAATGGAAGAGAAGAGAGGAGAGGAGAGAAAAAAGGAGAGGAGAGAAAAAGAGAAGAGGAGAGGAGAGGAGAAAATGGAAGAGAGGAGAAGAGAGGAGAGAAAAAGAGAAGAGGAGAGGAGAGGAGAAAATGGAAGAGAGGAGAGGAGAGGAGAGGAGAAGGGAAGAGGAAGAGGAGAGCCTCTGGTTGTGCAGTCTCTTAAAATGGAACAGAGGTAAGCCATTGGATCTTGCAACATTATCTGGCACTTGCCTTTATTTGCCTTCCTTTGTGATAAACCATAGTTGGCTTGGTTAGCCCACGTACTGTACAATAGCTTTCCATCCGTGTGTGTGTCTGTCTGTCTGTCTATATTGACCCTTATACATCCATAAAGGGTGGAGAAAAAAATGGGTTGTCAAAAGTCAGCCTTGAAATGTTGAAACCCGAACGCATGAGTTCACACACCTTCTGTGGTTTAAATATTTAAACCAGACATTAAGTATTACACCTACCTTTTGTGGTTTAAATCTTAAAGATTTTCTCGGCTGGCTTGTTTCTCTCTGCTTTTGAGAAACTTGAGAAAGTTTATTCCCCGCCCCGACCTTTATTATTTTTCTCCAAATTAAAAATAATAATTAAAACACACATTTTCTCACAAGGTGTCTCGTGATTAAATGCTTTGCTGAAGACGGCTTATCTGCCTTTGAATTAGGACTTTTCCATTCCCAGCCTTAGTTCCCATGGCACATTCCTTTAACTATAATAAGTTTAAAAGTGCCCCCCCACCCCATCCTTTCTTAATGAATCAACTGCCTTTCACAAAATAATTTTCCCACTCAGATACTGCAGGTAAGAGGATTTAAATGGAAGATTGGTGAGAAAATGCTTGCAAATATTTTTAATCTTTGACTTTCTTATCAAACTGGCATTCACACAGTTTAAAGGGCTGAGATTGAGAAGTGCTTCCCTAAATAAATGGAAAGTTGACCCTTTGTAATCATATTCATCGGCCCTTTTTCTGCAGGTAGTCCTTGAGCTATGATGACCATAGAGTGTAGGACCGTGATGGTGACCCTATGCCACAGGTGCAGTCATGGGCTCCTCCACCGTCTGGGTAGTGGAAATTTATTTATTTATTTATTCAATTTTTATGCCGCCCTTCTCTTTAGACTCAGGGCGGCTTACAACATGTTAGCAATAGCACTTTTTAACAGAGCTAGGCTATTGCACCCACAATCCAGGTCCTAATTTTACCCACCTCGGAAGGATGGAAGGCTGAGTCAAGCTTGAGCCGGTGATGAGATTTGAACCGCTGACCTACAGATCTACAGTCAGCTTCAGTGGCCTGCAGTACTGCACTCTACCTGCTGTGCCACCCCGGCTCATGGCCCGTGAATGGCACGACTGACAGATTTCTGGTGAAAATTGCCATTTTTTTGCTTTTGCACATGCGTGGAAGCAAAAATACCAGCGAAAATAGCCGAAATCTTGCTTGCACTCACAAGATGTCGATTCTTGCCAATTTTTTTCTTCTGTGCATGCGCAGCAGCAAAAATATCAGTGAAAGTAGCTGAAATCTCACAAGATTTGGCTTGCTGTGCATGCACAGAAGCCAAATCTCGTGTGGGGCACACACGCGCATGTGTCGGGAGTGCCAGCACCGGCCGCTGAGGACCGTCCAGGTAGTGAGGTAAGTAGGAGCTCACCACTGCACAGGTGGCATGCGGAGCCATAACGGAGAGCATTTGAGACTTTTACATGCTTCAGCTCCAATGAACACAAGCACGCTGTCCAGCTGATTTTCAGCCTTGGGAAAGGCCATTTTGCCCTCCGTACACTTCACAGAAGCTTCCCTGAAGCTCTGGAGGCCAAAAAATTACCCAACATACAAACTGGAAGTTCGGAAAAGCACACTCATGGTTTGTCCGTTGGGTGATTTTTTTTTTTTCACCTCTGGCTCTGGGGCTTCAGAAAGGCCTGTGTGCATGCATGGGGGGGCAGCATGGGGGGAGGGAAGGGGGGGGCTTGCTAGCATGGCCACACACACCCTTTTGGACCAAAAAGGTTTCACCATCACTGGTGTAGGAGAAGAGCAGGAAAACCTGGAGGGCGGAGTCTGCGGAGAGGGGTGGCATTCAAATCAAATCAAATCATAATAAAATAATAAAATAAAATAAAATAAAATAAAATAAAATAAAATAAAATAATAAAATAAAATAAAATAAAATAAAATAAAATAAAATAAAATAAAATAAAATAAAATAAAATAAAATAAAATAAAATAAAATAAAATAAAATAAAATAAAATAAAATAAAATAAAATAAAATAAAATAAAATAAAATAAAATAAAATAAAATAAAATAAAATAAAATAAAATAAAATAAAATAAAATAAAATAAAAAAAAATAAAAAAAAATAAAAATAAAGGCATCATCAGTTTGGAATCCTTGTGTTGCCACAAGAGACCGAACTCCAGTTCTTCTAGAATTGACCCTTACCTAGTGTCGATTGAGCATTGACCATTCGTAGAGCAAATTCTTGTGTACAGACTTAACGACCACACAACTCAGCCTCAAATGCCACTACTAAGTGAGACAGCTAAGTGGCTTCTTCCTCCATTTTACAATCTTTCTTCCCCCCCCCCCATCCGTCACCTGCCGTTAAATGAAACACGGCAGTTCTGAATTCGGTAATACGGTTGTTAAGTAAATCTTGCTTCCCCATTCACTTTGCTAGCCAGAAGGTTGCAAAGGATTAAGATTAAGATTTATTCAATTCGTATGCCGCCCCTCTCCGAAGACTCGGGGCAGCTCACAACAACAATACAATATACATAGTACAAATTTATTTGTTTGTTTGTTTGTTTGTTTGTTTATTGGATTTGTATGCCGCCCCTCTCCAATATAAGTTAAAAAACGAAATTTAAAACCCATAGATGTTAAAGATAATCATTACTACACAATCACACCATTCTCATGTATTATAGTTAGGGGAAAAAAGGTGGTGGTGGGAGAAGAGATAGTTATTCCCCCCATGTCTGGCGACATAGATAGGTCTTCAACATCTTGCGGAAAAGGAGGTCGCATGATCCCTGGACATTGTAAATAACCCCCTTGTTGTATCCGTAATGGCTACCTTGTATCTCTGTAAATAGTTTGTTCCTTGCTAAAGCGCTGTCTGAGCTGGAAATCAGGAAGTCACTCCTGATTGGCTCAGACGCGCCCTGCTCTTGCTTTGGCGGGAACCGCAAATGTATAAAAGAAGCGGTTTCTCCCAAGCAGAGCAGACGGTACTAGCTGAAAGTCACTTACCTATTCTGAGCTGAATAAAGGTACCGTTCTCAACCAACCCTGCCTCTGGGTTTACTTCACTGGCGACGACGGACGAAAGAAACAACGCGTGCGACATGAACAATCTCCAAATCGGCCGGGCTCCTGAGTTCTTCGACCCCGAAAAGACTTCCTGGGACGACTACCTAGCCAGCTTCGAGATTTTCCTCGAGGCAGCAGGAATACGGGACGCCGACGCCGATCGTAGATAGGCCATCTTCCTAAATTACTGCGGTCCAGAAATCCGCGCCCTCGCCCAGACTCTCACCGACCCGCTGCCGGCAAGATCCGTCGCTTGGGACGTCCTACAAGACAAGCTCGCGAGCCATTTCAAGCCAACAAAACCAGCCATGGTTTTCCGGCACCAGTTTTCTAGAATGGCTCAGCGCGAAGCGGAATCAATCAACCAATTCCTCCCCCTTAATGCTTGGAAAGGAAATTAACCCCCTCCTCCCTCTTTATCACTATTATAATTGATCCACAGATTCCGCCAGACTGAGTGGGTGAAACCTACTAAAATAGGTCAACAGTTATGAAGGTAGTCTCTGCAAGCGATGTGGTACGCTAAGAGCACGGCAAGACACGAAAGACCACTAGGAGAAGGGAAACCCTGACTGGCAACCTCCACTGCCCTGTGGCTACATCCATCATTGGAAAAGGCTTCAGGAGTAAGCCTTGAGGCAAAACCCAGAGCCAGAGTCGTGACTGTGTACAGCCACATTCTGATACCGCCTGCAACGTAGCTGGAACCCATCGTATTGGCCTTTGCCATCCCATTGGATTATCTCAGAGATGGGGAGAGGGGGGATCTGCTGCTTGGGTAACCGTCTATCCTCCATACTAACTGAAATAAACTGAGGCTGTTGCAACGTTAAATACTTTATTTCTCCATGTCATGAGAATACAAGGTTGCTCTACTAACTCTACTCCATTTATTTTTTGATTTGATTTGATTTGATTTGATTTGATTTGATTTGATTTGATTTGATTTGATTTGATTTGATTTGATTTGAATGCCACCCCTCTCTGCAGACTCGGGGCAGCTAACAACAGTAAAAAGACAACATAAACAAATCTAATGTTAAAAAATCTAAAACAACCCAATTTAAGAAATCAGTCATACATACAGTCATACCATACATAAATTTTACATGCCATGGGGAAGGGAATATTTCAATTCCCCCATGCCTGTCGCTCACTTAAATTTCCTAGTTATTTCTAACCCAATCAAATTCAAACACTCAATGACTCAACTATTTACATCAAGTTAATGAATATTCAACACTAACCTACCCAGGCTTCATCCCAGAGGATGATACCAGGGTCTTTCGAGACGGAAGGATGCCAGTGCAGCTGATCCAGCCACAGCCACTAGATGTCTCCTTCTGACTAACCACCCAGGGGAAGCTCACAGTTCACGGGACCATTCCTGCTGCCAAGATAAGCTGTTCTCCACCCATCCTTAAGTCAACACAAAAAACCTCTCTATATTGGCATAGAATTAGCTGTTCCCTTTGGAAGTCCCTATTTCTGCTCCATAAGGGAGTCAGCACTGTCCATCAAAGCAGAATAAATTCTCCTGCTTCGCCAAACAACCTCTTGATCCCACTCAAAACTCTGGCAGTTGAACCTGACCCTAAGAAAGGGAGAGTTGATACAGTCAGAAACCTACGTAGTACTTATAGGTGTTATAGTTAAGTTCCTTAGAGATATAGCAGCTATGATGATAGTAAAAATAGATACAATGGTTAAGAAGCATAAAATAAGAGTCGATATATGCATTGTAGAATGTATTAATGCATGTTGTTGTGGTTAGCTCTGGCCCAGCTCCTGCCCCAAGGACTGTGGATGTGGGGGAGACATCCACATGCTGCAGGCCTGTTTTGCCCCCGGTGGAATCTGATGATGAAGGCTCCTCTGACCAAGAAGACATGAGTGACAGGGAGGAGGAGAGTGGGGCAGACAACTCAGAAGGAGATCAATTATCTAGCTCCTCCTTGGATTCAGAACAAGAGTTAATGATACAGCCACACATGAGGAGAGCGATGCATAGGCAACAACAACTGAGAGATTATTATCAAAGAAAATGAGGCCACCTGTGGTTGGGTGGGGCTGTGGTAATTAGTGAGGCTGCTATAAATAGCAGCCTGTGGGTTTGACCATTGTGGAGGATTATCTGATCATTGTGTTTCGTGCCTGCTTTACTGACTTTGACCTTTTGTGTGCTGATTTTTCCCCGCTTTGAAACTAAACCAGAGCAAAGTGTGTTTCACTTTGTGAAAGAAGAAGGACTGTGAATTGCCTCACAGCTGCAAGCTAAGTATCACAGAACTGATAAGGGACTTGTACAAATTACCATTTTGTTTGGAGACCAGTGCTCTTTGCTATACCAAAAGAGGGCTTAGTTTAAGTGAATTTTCATTATAAAGAACATTGTTTTGAATTTTCAAATGTGCGTGTGTCTGAAATTTGTACCTGTGAATTTTGGGGAGGAGTCTACCAGAGAGCCCGACAGAACACATGTGTATATGTTTTGTTTGTGTTTTTGGTTTGGTTTTGTATAATGTCTATTTTGTTTGTATTTTCTTTATTGTATTCTTTTTTAAAGTTTATATGCTGCTCAAAAAAATAAAGGGAACACTCAAAGAACACATCCTGGATCTGAATGAATGAAATATTCTCCTTGAATACTTTGTTCTGTACAAAGTTGAATGTGCACAACAGCATGTGAAATTGGTTGTCAATCAGTGTTCCTTCCTAAGTGGACAGTTTGATTTCACAGAAGTTTGATTTACTTGGAGTTGTATTGTGTTGTTTAAGTGTTCCCTTTATTTTTTTTAGCAGTGCATATTAATTAAAAAATTATGTTTTAAAAAAAGATAGAGTCAGAAACTATTCTATCTTTCAAAAAGGTAGAAAAATAGCTGACAGTGACTGTGAGAATTAGGGTAGAAAAGAAATTCCCAGTTTACCGTAGGCTTCCTCTAGATATGCCATTTGTTTCTCAGGCCTAATTTGAACCACAGGTTTAGTACTCTTCTAAAAGAGCATTGTACGAACCTATTTCCTGTCTTCTCAAAACAGGGTTGTTTGTACCTGTGTTTCAAAGTGGATCTATTAAAGGGGGGGGGTTCACCTGGGAGTTTCTTCATGCAATAGGAGATCTCCCTTTCACTTCAGTTGACTTCACAACTACCACCCTAACCTGCTGTTTTCTTAAAATTCAAGTTCACAAACAGCCTGACCCACATGTGACAGTTGCAATCTGAAACTGCAGCTTGAAATGGAAGCTAGACAGACAGAGAGACCGACAAACACAGACAGACAAGATGCTGGAGAAAGGAAGAGATGGTAGGCAGAAGACAAGGTAAGAGGGAGAGAGAGAAAGAGGGCACACTTAGACTTATATACCACTTCACAGTGCTTCACAGCCCTCTCTAAGCGATTTATGCAGACAGGCTCTTGCCCCCAATAATCTGGGTCCTCATTTTACCCATCTTGGAAGGATGGAAGGCTGAGGGAGGGAGGGACGAAGGACGGGAGATAGGAGGCAAGAAAGAATAGAAGGAGGAAAGGAAGGAAGGAAGGAAGGAAGGAAGGAAGGAAGGAAGGAAGGAAGGAAGGGCAATAGCACTTACACTTATATATGCTTCATAGTGCTTTACAAACCTCTCTAAGCGGTTTACAGAATCAGCTTCTTGCCCCCAACAATCTGGGTCCTCATTTTAGCCACCTCAGAAGAATGCTTATGATTTGTTTTTTTTTACATGTTGTGAGCCGCCCCGAGTCTTCGGAGAGGGGCGGCATACAAATCTAAGTAATAAATAAATAAATAATAAATAAATAAATGGAAGGCTGAATCAACCTTGAGCCTGGTGAGATTTGAACTGCCAAACTATAGGCAGCTGGCAGTCAGCAGAAATAGCCTGCAGTACTGCATGCTAACCACTGCACCACCACGAATGGATGGATGGATGGATAGATGGATGGATGGATGGATGGACGGACAGATGGACAGACAGAGAACAAGCGAGTGATAGATAGATAGACTGACAGGCACAGATAAAATGCCCTGGAGAGAGAGAGAGATGGTGGGTAGGGACGGAGGGAAGTAGGTAAACAGACAGACAAGATGCTATAGACTCTAGTTCAGCTTCCACTCAAACAGGGAGATGAACTCAAGACCCTCTACCATTTCAAACAAATGTTTGTCATCTCTTTTTGAAAACCTCCAGTGATGGAGCATCCACAACTTCTGGAGGCAAGCTGTTCCACTGGTTAATTGTTCTCACCATTAGGAAATTTCTCCTTAGTTCTAGTTCTTACTTCTCCTTAGTTCAAACCCAATTGCTGCAACTGTTCTTCATATGTTTTAGTCTCCAGGTCTCTCAAATTATTTTGTTGCTCTTCTCTGCATTCTTTTCAGCGTCTCAGTATCTTTTTCTGTAGGGTGTTGATGGATGCACTAGAACTAGAGAAGCTTCTTGGATGAGAAGTAAAATGTCTTCAAGGAAAAACAAAGTCCAGTTGTCTTTGAAAAAACACATTTGAGACAATCATGGGTTGGAGGATTGAGAAGCTCCACAAATACTTCAGTATTTTGGTAGGTTTTTTTGAACCAAGAATTCAAATCTAGGATAGAGTGTTGAAACGATAGGGTGACTTTTGAGGGCAAAAATCAATGAATTTCAGTAGCCCCAGATTTAGAGGTCCTATTGTCCTAACTGAAAATGCCCTCATAAAATTCTGGACAAGTGGGTGATTTCCAAAGCAGAAATTACCCTGCTATTCATGGGAAAGGACCAGGGCTTGCTCACTGCTTGATGGGTTGCATTGCCATTTTAACGTTTAACCCTTTTAAGATACCTTCACCTTTTGTGGAGAAATCAATTCTACAAGAAATGCTTAATGGGTTTTTGTTGTTATTTTCCAACCTGGGCCTCTCTTGCTGCCACGTCGAATATTTGTTTTCCCTCCGTAAAGGTGTCAGGCGTTAGAAAATGCTTTTACTTGGAATCACTCACCCCGATCTGTCTTACTTCCCCTTCTGTAAAAGAGCCTGAATCAAAGAGACACTTACATTAAACTAGGAAAATCCACATGGAAAGCCCTGAATCTTATAGAAAAGAACATCCATTTTGTACGCTTGCAAAAAAAAAAAAGTAGAGCCAAATTTAAATGCCCCTGAAATTTATTGTTGATTGTCAAGTTAAGAAGGGGCTGGCAGGAAGCTTACCAAAGAGTGATCCAACCTAGAATTAAATTTTGTGATGGTGGGTACGATTAATCAATGGAACAGTTTGCCTTCCGAAGTTGTGAGTGCTCAACCTGGAATTAAGGAGAAATTTCCTGACGGTTGGAACAATTAATCAGTGGAACAACTTGCCTCCAGAGGTTGTGGGTGCTTCATAAATGGAGGTTTTTAAGGAGAGGTTGGGCAACCATTTGTCTGAAATTGTATGTCTGGTCCATAGCTGGGGCAGAACAAGTAAGGGGTTGGTTGAACTAGAACACCTCCAATACCATTATTGTTGTGAGTGGTCTACGTCCAGCTCAGTGGTCACGGATTCCAAGGACCGGGAGATGGGAGAGTACTGACATCGCAGGTCAGTTTTTTAGCCATCTGAGTCTGAGAGTGAGAAAGAGTCAGCGACTGAGGAACCACCAAAGACTATAGAAACCCCAGTTAAGGTATTATCTGAGTCAGAGGACGATGGGAACTTTGAGGATCAGGACCCTTTGTTAGATGCAAGAGTCAGGAGGATGAGATCCAGACATGAATATCTCTCAAGAAGGGGTTCTTGGCATTAATAAATCTATGGGACACTTAGCCACACCCTGTCAGTATATAAAGGGCAGGCTTATGGGGAAAGGGGTGTGGCAAGCAACGTTCACCATCATGGAAGATGGTGCCTTGGCTCTGAGGGACTTCCTCTGCTTCAATGGACTTTGATTCTGGCTTTTTGTATGAGTTGCTGAAACCTGAAGGTCTGTGAATGTGGTTAAACTATCAGAGGTACCTCAGTAGTGGAGATTTATGACTCTAGCTGGCCTGCATCCTGGACTGTCTTATCTCTTACTAATTACATAACTACGGCCAGCATGAAATTCCTTGTGTCCATCATTTCATTGTAGAAATTGTTTTACCAATAGACAGAGGTGGGCTGCTAAGGTGAAACCGTGACATGTGCTTGCCCCCGTGGCTCTGAGTGCTAGCGGAGTCCAGCGCAATTATGCTACCACGCCTGGGCAGGTAATGAAATTGTGTGCAGACACGCAGGTGCGCCAGTATGCCCCTGGGTGTCCGCGCATGATTTCGCTCCCTGCCCAGGTGCGGTAACATAATTGCGCTGGACTCTGCTAGCAATCAGAGCTACGGAGGCGAGCACACATCACTGTTCCACCTTAGCTGCCCAACTCTGCCAATAGACCTTCTTATTGAGACTTTTGAAACAGCGTATGTGGGTCCGATAATTGATCCGTCCAGACAGAACACTTTCCAACTCTGTTGTTCTATGTTTTTGCAAAGCAGTATCAAGAACGGCTTCATGTCAACCTTCTTTGAAGATTTGTCTACTAGAAATATGATAAGTTGGTGCAGAAATATTGGAAAAGAAATAGATATAGATACATGGGAGAAAGTCTGGATTTACAATTGGAAAATGACAAAATCAGTGTCCCTAAAAGAAAATCAAATTAAAATGTTTTATAGATGGCACCTCCCACCAAATAGGATAGCAAAAATGTTTCCCAAAACTTCTCCGATGTGTTGGAAATGCAAAAAAGAAATAGGGTCTTATTATCACCAATGGTGGACATGTAGCAAAGCCAGAATGTATTGGAAGATGATAGAGAAAATAATGAAAGAAATAGTAAAGCAAGATATAGAAATTACCCCGGAATTCTACCTATTAGGAATTACAAATCAGATCTATAAGAAAGAAATTTTATATCTAATTATACATATTTTAACTGCGGCTAGGATTATATATGCGCAAAATTGGAAAGGGGAGGATATCCCCAAAGAAGAAGAAGTCATCACCAAAATATTGGACTGCGCTGAGATGGATATGATGACAAGACGCTTAAATGATCAAGAAGATACAAAATTTTATGAAACATGGAACAAAGTTTATATATGGATAGATAAGAAAAAACAATAGAATATTAAGATACAAATGTATAAATTGCTTTGGTTATAATAAAGTTAGATAAACTAAGCTTGGTTTTGAAACATATTAGAATTAGTTTATATATAAAGAATTATTATGAGAAGAACTCTCTTTAATGAAAAGTTTAACAAAAAATTTTTAACATTCAATTATATATTCAATTATGTATTCTTTTTTTTGTACTTAACTTCATACTTTTGAGATAAGCGGGGAAAATATATCCCCACCTTTTATGTTGAATGTATGTATGTCTGTTTGTCTATTTTATGAAAACTAATAAAAAAAATTGAAGAAAAAAAAAGAGAAGATTTGTCTACTAGAATAACTTCCAAAAGAAAAAGGAAACTATGTTTGGGCAGGAGTTTTCAGATGAAAGAACCACAGGGGATATCCGTACAGTATCAGACACACATAGAATATAAAAGATAGATTAATAGGATTGGAAGACACTTTGGTGGTCAACCTCATGGTCAGGCAGCCATCTTGACTTACTTTTTCTTTTCTTTTTTTTACTATATCCTATGGACAACTCTTGGCCACAAATCGATTCTCTCTTGCCCAATGTTTACTATAAGGAGACGGACAGACCATGGCTGGTGATGGGATGTAGTTGAAGCCTCAACCTCAAGAAGGGACTTCAACTTAAGCCATTGGTTATTTTTACTTTGGAAAAATATTCCAGTTGTGGCTCGTTATTTTTGTTGGTCCACTTCCTGGTGTTTCCTTTTCACAAGTCATTCGGTTTTCATTTTTTAATTTATTATTCCATATCCCAACTACCACCATCACCTAACCTTCTTTTGGTTTGCTGTCCCAGCAGACAAGCATAACTCTACTAAATTTTGCCCGTTATTTTTATTCTTAAAACAAAATAGAAAAAAAAACCAGCTAGAATTCAGTGAGAAATATTTTTGGCAAATTTTGTCTAGATTTGTCCCTTCTTGGCAGTCAGACATCATGTTTAGTCCAGGGATTCAACTCTGCAGAGTCAAATTCTTGCGTTTAGTAAATAGAGAAGGGGTAATGTAGTGTAAGCACCTTCTCTCAAAACATTCCCCGAGTGCATGAAAGAAGCTATTGTAGATTCTGGTTTATGACCTTTCTTCTCCCAACCTTCCAATTACTCTGACTCCGGAGAGAAATTTGCAAGAGAAAACCCAATTAGAGCAGCTCTAAACTGCCTCTTAACAATCCCAAGGAAGGTTAAATGTGATCACAGCTTCGTGTTACACCCAGTCCAGTCGCTTTTCAAAATCATTTTCGATTCCAGCTTGCTCAATGCTGCTGGTGCATTTAATGAGATGTTTCAGGAATCCGTCATGTGCTCCCTAGAAGATGCCAGACAGAGATTTGGCTTCACCAGAGCCATAAAGAAGACCTCTGGGTTAAAAGGCCTCTGACAAGAGACTGCAACACTTTAGTGTTTCAGGAGATGGTCAGATAAAGCTGTTTTTGCATCTGATGAAATGAAAAATGGCTTGGGACCAGATTGTCTGAAGGGCCACCTTTTTTCCGATTATACATCCATTTGAACCACAAGAGCAGGACAGCAGGGGATATTGTGGATCCTATCTCCTAAGGCGGTACATCCGGTGGGACCAAGAAGAAGGGCCATCTCCATGGTGGCTCCTTCCCTTTGGAACATCATCCCCGTGAAGATTAGACTGGTCTCCATCATGACACTTTTTCGCAAAGCCTGGTTTTGCCAACAGATTTGACAGGTTAACAAAGTTGGAAAGGACCTTGTAGGTCATCTAATCCAACCCTCCACCCAAGCAGGAGACCTGTACCATTTCTGACAGATGGTAGTCCAGTCCCTTCTTGAAAGTCCCAAGTGATGAAGCACTCACAACGTCTAAAGGCATCTTCTGTTCCATTGGTTGATTGTTTTCACTGTCAGAAAATTTCTCCTTATTTCCATGATGAATATTTCCTTGTTCAGTTTCCATCCATGATTCCTTGTCTGGCCTTCAGGTGCTTTGGGAAACAGCTTGACCCCCTTCTTCCTCTCTGTGGCGGCCCCTCAAATATTGGAAGATTGCTCTCCGGTCTCCCCTGGTCCTTCTCTTCACTGGAATAGCCAGGCCCAGTTCCTGCAACCGTTCATCGTATGTTTTAGGCTCCAGTCCCCAAACATCCTGGTTGCTTTTTTCTGCACTCTTTCTAGAGTCTCAACCTCTTTTTTATAGTGTGGTGACCAAAACTGGATGCAGGATTCTAGGTGTGGTCTTACTAAGACTTTATAGAGTGGTATTAGTACCTCCCTTGATCTCGATTGTAACCGTCTGTTAATGCAAGTTAGGATTGCATTGGCTTTTTTGACTGCTGCCACACACTGCTGGCTCATATTTAGTTGGTTGTCCACTAAAACTCACAAGATCCCTCTCACAGTTATTACTATTAAGCCTGGTGTCTATATGTGTATTTTTGTTTTTACTTTGCCTAAGTGAAAGATCTAGGGAACCCAGAGTGGAATGGAGCCCATCAGGTGGCTTGTTCGATTGATTATCTCCAGAAGAGTGCATTGTTTTTATTGTTTGTAAGCTGCCCAGAATCACTGAATATGCTGCAACTGGCTATAAGAGTAAGCTGGTTGCCAAGCACACAAATTTTGGTTATATGACTCTGTGTGTGTATGAGCACACACATGTATCTGCAGCTATCAAAACTCTGGAACTGGGTCATAAGTAGGTTCTTGGAAGGTCCAGTCACTAAATGACCGGTCACAAGGCCAGTACGTGGGCTTTATAACCACATCTCGTGATTATGGTGAAACATCTAAGAACCCCGATAGACACAAGGTTTGTGGAGATTTATTTATTTATTTGTTTATTTATTTATTATTTGGATTTGTATGCCGCCCCTCTCCGAAGACTCGGGGCGGCTCACAACAAGTGGAACAAATCATAAATAATCCGACTAAATTTAAAATATTTGAAGATTTAAAAAACCCCATATACTAACAGACACGCACACAAGCATACCATGTATAAATTAAACATGCCCAGGGGGAGATGTTTCAGTTCCCCCATGCCTGACGGCAAAGGTGGGTTTTAAGGAGTTTATGGAAGGCAGGAAGAGTAGGGGCAGTTCTAATCTCCGGGGGGAGCTGGTTCCAGAGGGCCGGTGCCGCCACAGAGAAGGCTCTTCCCCTGGGGCCCGCCAACCGACATTGTTTAGTTGACGGGACCCGGAGAAGGCCCACTCTGTGGGACCTAATCGGTCGCTGGGATTCGTGCGGCAGGAGGCGGTCTCGGAGATATTCTGGTCCGATGCCATGAAGGGCTTTAAAGGTCATAACCAACACTTTGAATTGTGACCGGAAACTGATCGGCAGCCAATGCAGACTGCGGAGTGATGGTGAAATATGGGCATACCTAGGTAAGCCCATGACTGCTCTCGCAGCTGCATTCTGCACGATCTGAAGTTTCCGAACACTTTTCAAAGGTAGCCCCATGTAGAGAGCATTACAGTAGTCGAACCTCGAGGTGATGAGGGCATGAGTGACTGTGAGCAATGAGTCCCGGTCCAGATAGGTGGTGCACCAGGCGAACCTGGGCAAACGCCCCCCCTTGCCACAGCTGAGAGATAGTTTTCTAATGTGAGCTGTGGATCGAGGAGGACGCCCAGGTTGCGGACCCTCTCTGAGGGGGTCAATAATCCCCCCAGGGTAATGGACGGACAGGTGGGATTGTCCTTGGGAGGCAAAACCCACAGCCACTCCGTCTTATCTGGGTTGAGTTTGAGTCTGTTGACACCCATCCAGGCCCCAACAGCCTCCAGGCACCGGCACATCACTTCCACCGCTTCGTTGACTGGGCATGGGGTGGAGATGTAGAGCTGGGTATCATCAGCATATTGATGATACCTCACCCCATGTCCTTGGATGATCTCGCCCAGCGGTTTCATGTAGATGTTAAATAGCAGGGAGGAGAGGACCGACCCCTGAGGCACCCCACAAGGGAGAGACCTAGGAGCCGACCTCTGACCCCCCACTAACACCGACTGCGACCGGCCAGAGAGGTAGGAGGAGAACCACTGGAAGACAGTGCCTCCCACCCCCAACCCCTCCAGCCGGTGCAGAAGGATACCATGGTCGATGGTATTGAAAGCCGCTGAAAGGTCAAGGAGCACCAGGACAGAGGATAAACCCCTGTCCCGGGCCCGCCAGAGATCATCCATCAAAAAGCGGTTTCCGTGCTGTAACCGGGCCTGAAACCCGACTGCTGGGGACCTAGATAATCGGCCTCTTCCAAGGACCGCTGGAGCTGGAGTGCCACCACCTTCTCAACAACCTTCCCCATAAAGGGAAAGTTGGAGACTGGATGATAGTTATTAAGTACGGCTGGGTCCAGGGAGGGCTTCTTGAGGAGGGGGCGCATGAGCGCTTCTTTATAGAGTGTTGGAAAAACTCCCCTCCCCAAGGAAGCATTGGTAATCTCCTGGGCCCAGCTCCGTGTCACCTCCCTGCTGGCCGAGACCAGCCAGGAGGGACACGGATCCAGTAAACAGGTGGCGGAACTCACAGCTCCAATGGCCTTGTCCACTTCATCAGGTGTCACCAGATCAAACTCTTCCCAGACAGGTGGACAAGTATGTGCCCCAGTCACCTCGACTGACTCGTTGTCAGATAACTTTAATCCTTGCCCTTTCTTATTTTGATCAGATGGGATCACCTCCAATGAGTTAGAATTCATTTTTGGAGGAAATTTCACAGTGTTAAAAACTTTTCAATTGTGACACATCTCAGTACATCTTTTGCTTCTGCTCCTGAAAGTTTAGAATTTGGGGTTTACAATATAACAGAATAACAGAGTTCAAAAGGACCTTGGAGATTTTCTAGGCCAGTGTTTTCCCAACCTTGGCAACTTGAAGATATTTGGACTTCAACTCCCAGAATTCCCCAGCCAGCGAATGCTGGCTGGGGACTTCTGGGAGTTGAAGTCCAGATATTTTCAAGTTGCCAAGGTTGGGAAACACTGTTCTAGGCCAACCAGCCTTATACCATTTCAGGCAAATGAATATCCAATCTCCTCTTATAAACCTCCTATGTTGGAGCACCCAAAACCTCTGAAGACAAACAGTTCTGATTAAACTGAGTGATTGTTCTCACTTAGGAAATTTCTCCTAAGTTGCTTCTGTCCTTGATTAGTTTCCATCAGTTGCTCCTTGTCCTGTTTTCTGGTGCTTTGCTAAATTGATTGACTCTCTCTTCTTTGGGACAGCCCCTTAGATATTGGACCACTGCTATCATGTCTTCCTTGATCCTTTTTTTTTTAATAGAATAAATAGAATAGAATAGAATTATTTATTGGCCAGGTGTGATTGGACACACAAGGAATTTGTCTTTGGTGCATATGCTCTTAGTTTATATAAGAAAATACAGTATATACAGTATTTGCCAAGAATTGTGAGATACAACACTTAATGATTGTCATAGGATAAAAATTCCCTGTGTTCCCTCTGTTAGCGCAGCCAAAGGACTGTTGGAGAAATCACCATCCAAATCCCATAAGAGATGACCGTTTCGGAGATAGTTGTCCGCAGACTCTAACCAAACAAGAGAAGCCATCTCCAACTTCAATTCTCCTGCAGAAAAGTTGGGATAACCCAGGACTGAGTTTTGCAACATGCTATAATCCTAAACCTGAGTCAACAAAACTCAATCCCTGTAGTTGTGTAAGATGCTGTGCCAAGGATATTATATGATGCGACGGCTAAGTTCACACCACCCGCCAAGCCACAAAGTATTCCAACTGCATTTCAGTCCCATGAATGTTCTGCGAACTCAGACTTCTGTTTCTTTGCCATTTGCTACTAGTTCGGGCACCACGGCTGCCTTCAAATTAGAGACGTCGCATCCTTTCAACCAAATCTTCCAGGAATCTCTCAATATCAAATTGGAAAATTGAATTGGATCTTCTAATCAAAACCTGATGCTTCAGCTTTTGCACGGTTTGCTGTAAAAAAAACTATGTGGGGGAGGGGACAATTTAGAAAGCCCGTCAAACAACTTCAACCTTGGTTTCAGAATCCGTTGGAAGGGCTGAATTGGACTTTTGTCGTGAAATCGACGGCCTGCAAAGGCTCCTGGATTGGCACTGAAAGGCGATAGCGGAAGCAGTATGCTCCGTCCCATATTTGGGGAGACCAGGTTGCCCCGATAGACCAGTCTCACTGGAAAAAAACACTTGACCTCTCCCCTGGTATAGCCGACAAAAGCAAGGAGGGCCCGTGGCTTAGGAGTTAATAATCTGCCTTATAAGCATGTAGCCCAGGTTCGATTCCCAGAAGGATATGGCTAGATAATGAGAGCTAAATGGCTTGAAATAGATCTATGCTAGTCTCCCTTTCTTTCTTCGTCGGTGAAATATAAATTCTACACAAAAATAGTTTCTCGCGAAAGCAACTGCCTGCAAAGGCTCCTGGATTGGGTCTGAAAAGCGGAAGCAGTGTGCTCCATCCAGACGGGCATTGCTACTTACCATTGCTACTGGTGCAATGTGCACGCAACTTCAGGTCACTGGTGTGCATGTACGTGTGTCCCAGCAAGATCTTCCTTCTGCACATGCACAGGAAGCAAAATCTCGCAAGAGGACACCTGAGAGAGATTTCAGCGATTTTTTTGCTTCCACGGATGCACAGAAACAAAATTGCCAAAATCTCCACTTCCTCCTCCTCCTCCTCCTTCTTCCTCCTCTTCCTCCTCCTTCCTCTTCTCCTTCTCCTCCTTCCTCTTCTTCCTTCTTTTTATACTTCTCCTTCCTCTTCTTCTTTCTTGTTTCATCTTCTTTCTCCTCCTCCTCCATCTCAAACCTCACTCCCTTCTAGCACTGATGATGTTATCTAGTTGGGTAACAAAATGTTTGCAAGCAAACCACCAAACTTAGAGAACAGCAAGGAGCTCACAGTCGTCCCCCTCCTCCTTTTCTTTGCAAACCCCACTCCCTTCCTCGCACTGCTGATGTTACCTAATTGGGGAATAGAATAAAATAGAATAGAATAGAATAGAATTTTATTGGCCAAGTGTGATTGGACACACAATGAATTTGTCTTGGTGCAGATGCTCTCAGTGTACATAAAAGAAAAAGATACATTTGTCAAGAATCATGTGGTACAACACTTAATGATTGTCATAGGGGCAAAATAAGCAATGAAGAAACAATCAATATTAATAAAAATCTTAGGATACAAACAAAAAGTTACAGTCCTACAGTCCTAAGTGGGAGGAAAAGAATGATAGGAATGATGAGAAAAACTAGTAGAATAGAAGCACAGATTTAGTAAAAAGTCTGACAGTGTTGAGGGTGAATGAAAAGTCTGCAAGCAAACAACCAAGTTCAGAGAGCAACAAGCCCCACAGTCACCTTCCTCCTCCTCCTCTTCCTCCTCCTCCTCCTCTTTGCAACCCCACTCCCTTCTCGCACTGCTGATGTTACCTAGTTAGGTAATGAAAAATCTGCAAGAAAACCGCCAAGCTCAGAGAGCACCAGGGTCCCCACAGTTCAACCCTAAACTACAAATATCCTCTTTGATCAATACTGCCGATGTATCTGAAATAAGCAGTTCCTGGAACAACCAAACCAGATTATTTCCAGAACTGGCCACAGCCAAGTAAGAAATGAAACCTCTCCCGCTTTCCAACATTTCATATTTGGGTAGACTATTCTGGGCATGCTGTTCTCCCGGTAATGATAAAAGCATCATTTTCTGCTGTAGTTAACATCTTCTGCACTCAGCAGTGCATAAGTCTGTTTTTAATTAAGACTTTCCAGCCTTGTTTGTGATGTAAGTGGAGATTTTCCTCTTGGCCAGCCAGAATGTTTCATGGCACCAATGGAGTTGAATCACCAAGTCTACATCTGCGCGTCTAGGAGCAAAGTCAGACTTATGAACAAAGGTTGCTGGCACCCTGACACCAAAATTTCAAGGTTTCCAGCTTCCTGCTTTTTTAAAAAGGGGGGGGGGAATAATGTGGCTGTCATAGGAATCTAAACTGAAATAAAAAATGTCCAGGAATGACCCGTCAAATCTTTTTGCAAGCTGACTTTTTGAGATAGCCAAAAGATGCCATGGAAGCAGAGTGTAAAACTGGAGGGGGGGGTGTTTCCCAACCTTGGCAACTTTGAGACAGGTGGACTTCAACTCCCAGAATTCCCCAGATAACCATGCTGGCAGGGGATTTCTGGGAGTTGAAGTCCACATGCCTTAAAGTTGCCAAGGTTGGGAAACCTTGGTGTGAACAAAACCAAGATGGTGGCTGCAAAGGACAATTAAAACACCATTCCAGTAGTGAGTTAGAATTCTTTATTGGCCAAGTGCGATTGCACACACAAGGAATTTGTCTTTAGTGCATAGGCTCTCGGTGTACATAAAAGAAAAAGATACATTTGTCAAGGATCAGGAGGTATAACACTTAATGGTTGTCATAGGGGTCAAATAAGCAATGGGGAAACAATCAATATTAATAAAAATCTTAGGATACAAGCTACAAGTTACAGGCATACAAATCTAATAATAATAAATAATAATAAGTGAGAGGAAATGGGTGATAGGAATGATGAGAAAAAAACTAGTAGTAATAGTAGTGCAGACTTAGTAAATAGTTTTGAGGGAATTATGTGTTTAGCAGAGTGATGGTGTTTTGGGAAAAACTGTGATTCGACACAAAAATATGTAACCCTTGCCTGGTGCGGAGTTGAAGGGATTGGATACTGTAGCCTAGAGGATAATTCTCTGCCTTACAAGGCAAAGGTTGCAGGTTCAAGTCCCAGTGGGTATGGCTAGCTGATGAAACACCAGCCTGAAGATGACGAGTGGGACCTATTGTAGATGCCATCTTTACTGTTTTTTTCACCTGCTCAGAGGTGAATAGTCTTCAGGTTGGAAGCTGTGCTAAGTAAAAGCTAAATCCCTCCCAATATCCAGAAATAGTTGTATGAAATGGAATTGCTGGTGGGTTTTTTTCTTTTCTTTTTGCTTTTCCTCATAAAAATGTCCCGTTGTTCTTCATTTTTTATTAGCTTCAAGCGTGGCATCCTTGTCCTTTTGACTTGGATATGTACATAATTGGTAGAACTTACACAAGCCAGGCCTCTTGGGGTGAAGGCTTACAACCACGAGAGACAGGGTGAAAAAAGTAAGTCTTCCAGCTTAATTAGATGTTCTCAGAACCAAACCACAGATATCGCATTACTTCAACTGAACCCGTCTTTCTACATAGACTATTAACTCTTCCTGACAATACCAGACAACACTCTATCACCAGTAGAGACCTTGAAGTTTCTAGATTCCACTATATCTCAAGACCTAAAATTGTCACCTAACATCAAAAACATCATCAAAAAAGCACAACAAAGAATGTTCTTTCTGCGCCAACTCAGGAAGCGCAAAGTGCCCAAGGAGTTGCTGATTCATTTCTATAAAAGAATTATAGAATCTGTCATCTGCACCTCCATAACTGTCTGGTTTGACTCTAAGACAATGGATAATTAGAACTGCAGAAAAAACAATTGCTACCAACCTGCCTTCCATTCAGCACCTGTATAGTGCACGAGTCAAAAAGAGGGTTGAGAAAATATCTACAAATCCCTCACATCCTGGACATAAATTGTTTCAACTTCTACCCTCAAAATGATGGTATAGAGCACTGCACACCAAGATAACTAGACACAAGGACAGCTTTTTCCTGAATGCCATCACTCTGCTAAACAACTAATTCCCACGACTGTCACATTATTTGCTGAAAATATTCTTCCCATCCTTCCTAATGCCTATCTTTTTCCACTTATGACTATAACCATGTTGCTTTTTGTATCTTTACAATTTATATTGTTTTATTTGTTTCCTAGTACGATTTGATTGCTTATTAGTAACCTATGATTATCACTAAGTGTTGTATCTTATGATTCTTGATGAATGCATTTTAATTTACTTTATATACACTGAGAGCATATGCACCAAAAACAAAATTCCTTGTGTGTCCAATCACACTTGGTCAATGAAGAATTCTATTCTATTCCATTCCATTCCACTCTACTCTATGCTACTCTATTTAGTACTTACTTTTCTCCTGCCTCTTCCTTAAGAGTGGAACCCAAACTTCCTTTGCTGGAATAGGCTTCCAAATCTCCCATGGCTTTGCTGCCTTTTTCTCTCCATTTGCAAGTTCCCATGGCACCTCTTGACATGATTTTCATTCTATCAAGCATGAAAGATCAGCTCTACATGTGCCTATTCAACTGACTTCAATTTATTCAATTTATTCAATTGACTCATGCCTATGCACAAGGATCTCCTCAACTAATGGTTGACACCTGCTTGGAGTTAGATAAGGGTCAACAGAATTCAAGGGAGGTTAGATTTAACTCCTTTGTGGCTATGTAAGGATGTGAGGTTGATGCCTCTTTTGACTCCACTCCTAGGCTCTGCCTCTCATTCTCCACAAGTTCAACAGAGTCCAGAACATTGTGTTCTTTTTTCTTCTACCTTCCGTAGTGGGTACAATTCTGGGAAATGCCATCTCATCAACCCTGGAGTACAAGAGACTGAGCAAGGTTGATATTCTCCAGACAATGAAGTTGACCCCCACTCTCTGGAGCATTGCCATCTACAGGAGTAGAGACCTGTTACAGGGCATGGTCCAAAAACGTCAAGATGGTGCGACCAAAGCTTAATCTACTTCTTACATCTTTCATGCAATGTGTCAGGGTTCCAAATAGCATCGAAAATTAAATCAGTCGGTGTTCCTCAAAATTCCAATTGATCAGCAAGAGCAATGATGGCATATCTGGGAGAAACCTGAATCTGAAGTCCCAGGCGTTATTTATTTATTTATTTATTTATTTATTTATTTATTTATTACTTAGATTTGTATGCCGCCCCTCTCCGAAGAGCAAAGTAATATATATAAAGGGCTGGACTAGAAGACCTCCAAGGTCCCTTCCACCTATTCCAGAAGTTGTAGGTGCTCCATCACCGGAGGCTTTTAAGAAGAGACTGGACTGCCAGTTGTCTGGAATGGAACAGAATTCTCCAGTGTCAGGGTTCCAAATAGCATCCAAAATCAAATCCAGGCAAAATATTCCTCAAAGTTCCAATTTATTAGCAGCAACTCCCATCTTCTTCTGTACAGGTGCAGGGGTGCAAAGACAAAGGACGACCTTGAAAATCTAGAAGGAATTTTTTATGGCTACATGTAGACATCCCTCATGCAATGACCTCTCCCAAATTCCCACAGCTAAGAATACATTTTAAAATTGCATAAAGTGTGGCAGGCCAAAGACCCCAACTAAAATGGCTTCGGCCTGACAATGACCTTTTGGGCCATAATCTGTGTGGAATCCTGGCCAGGAGGATTCATCTATAATCTTCTTATCTGGAATTCTATGGATTAAAATATACGATTTCAGCAAGCACATGTTCTGCTGTTCCCTGTTTTTTTACAAACGCAACAGGTGTCAGCACTTCAGCTTCTGTTTTCTAAATATTTAAAGAGATGAGTTATGAGCTGCAGGTTGGAAAGTCATTCATTGCAAGCCCACAAAGTATGAAGTACTGTATTGTTAATTAGGAATGTGAAAAATTAAATGAAACTCAGCCAACCTTCACCATGACTTTCCAGAAGTGCAAGTATTAATTCCTGGAATTGTGGGTATGATTCACAAATTGGCAGGCGCAATTTCTAGACTTTCCTTTTTTGTCATTAAACAATTACATTGCAGTCAGGATGGAAAATTAATTAATAAACAATGGCTGCAAACATGACTTGATGGCAGATTATCAACTTATTTATTATAAAACAATTAAATGTGAGGTATGCTTGGCTTTTGGACAAAATAAACTACTATCATTACTATTAGTTTATTTTAGAGGATAATCAGAACTGCGGAAAAAACAATTACTGCCAACCTGCCTTTCATTGAGGACTTGTATACTGCTCAAGTCAAAAAGAGGGAGGTGAAAATATTTACTGACCCCTCACATCCTGGACATAAACTGTTTCAACTTCTACCGTCAAAATGACACTATAGAGCACTGCACACCAAGACACCTAGACACAAGAACAGGGTTTTTTTCTCAAATGCCATCACTCTGCTAAACAAATAACTCCCTCAACATTATCAAACTATTTACTAAGTCTAAACTACTATTAATCTTCTCATAGTTCCGGTCACCCAGCTCTCCCACTAATGATGGTATGACTATAGCATTGTTGCTTCTACCCATACAGTTTATATTGACTGGTTTCTAATATGATTAGATTGTTTATATGTACCCTATGATTATCATTAAGTGTTGTACCTTATGATTCTTAACAAACCCATCTTTTCTTTTATGCACACAGAGAGCATATGCACCAAGACAAATTCCTTGTGTGTCCAATCACACTTGGCCAATAAAATTCTATTCTATTCTATTCTATTCTATTCTATTCTATTCTATTAAGAAATAGGAAGAAGACAGCTTTTTCTATATCTTTTTTCTCTTTATCCTTTTTATCTCTGTACTTTTTTTTACTTTTTATATATTTTTCAGTTTCTATTCACTTTTTATCTTCGTCTTTTTAAACTTTATCAAAAAGAATGTTGCGACTCTAGAAAGAGTGCATAGAAGAGCAACAAAGAGGATTAGGTGACTGGAGGCTAAAACATATGAAGGACAGTTGCAGGAACTGGGTATGAGCGATAGAGAGACACAGACAGAGAGGGAGGGTGGGAGAGACAGACAAGAGCAACTGAAGAAGAAAAACTCTGAAGGAGTTGTCAAGGATGGGGACAAGTCAAGCTGATTATTGTCTTTTTAAAAAAATGCATGTTGCTAATCCTAACCCCGAGGCCGCCGACTAGTATTGGTCCACGACCTGTTGAGAACTGAGCCTTAGAAGCGGTGGTTGAGCGTGCAAAGCTTCATTTGCACATGATCTAAGAAGAGTAGACAAAACCCTTCTTCCCACGGCTGCTGCCTCCCCTGCTGGTCCACGGAGGCAGAGAAGTTGTGGGGTGGGGGGCACTGCTTTGGTCCATCTGGATCAAAATAAATTTTAAAAGATTCCGAGGCCCATGGATGAAAGGGAGAAGGAAGAGGGGAGGCAATCTTAATAGCATCCCAAAGGAGCTTTTAAAAAAAATTCTTTTCCCTGAGATTCTCATTAGAGCGAAACCGTTCATGAAACTTCAAGCCTCTCGTGAATTTTCTCCTGGTTTGAGTTGAAGTGGCATCCAGGGCTGGCTAACTAGAAGCAAGCAGAAATTCCCTGACAGAGAGAACAATTAATCGACGCAGTAGCTTGCCTCCTGGGGCTGTTTGTGCATCGCTGGAGATTCTGAAAAATATATTGGAGAACTGTTGGACTTGGATGGCCTAAAAGTCCTGCCTTGAATACAGGGTTGGACTAGAAGACCTATTGATTAGAGGGCTGCAGAGTAGGATATATGAAGAATGGTTGCAGGAACTGGATATGTCTAGTCGAGTGAAAAGAAAGACGAAGGGAAATATGATAGCAATGTTCCAGTATTTGAAGGACTGCCACAAAGATGAGGGAGACAACCTATTTTCAAAAGCACCCGAAGGCAGGACATGAAAGCAATGGATGGAAACTAATCAAGAAGACTGTAAAAAATATGACTTTAATAATCGAGTTGTCGAAGCGTGGAACTCATTACCGGACTCAATGGTGACAACCCCTAACCCCCAACATTTCTCCCTTAGACTATCCACGATTGACCTCTCCGGGTTCCTAAGAGGTCAGTAAGGGGCGTACATAAGTGCACTAGTGTGCCTTTCGTCCCCTATCCAATTGTCTTTCCTTTATCTCATATATCATATATATTTTCTTCCTTTCATATATCTTCTCCTCTATTTTTACATATTATCTTTATATATATTACTTCATGTCTATTCTCTTCCATATGTATTGTGTATTGGACAAATGAATAAATAAATATAAATAAATAAAATAGAAGCAACCTAGAACTAAGGAGAAATTTTCTAAGTGGAAGCCGAATAGAATACCAACAGAAAGAGAAGTACTAAGAAAGATTATGCAGTGTGCGGAAATGTATAGGCTTACAATGAGAATTAAGGATAAAGAAGACTTGGAGTTTTATAAAATTTGGGGGAAATTCTATGAGTGGGTTGAAATATAAATGGATAAAAGTCAATGTAATGTAAATTTAGTGTAAAAAAGATAAAGAAATGAGAAATGTTTGTTTGTTTGTTTGTTTGTTTGTTTGTTTGTTTGGTTGGTGGGTTGGTTGGTTGGTTGGTTGGTTGGTTGGTTGGTTGGTTGGTTGGTTGGTTGGTTGGTTGGTTGGTTGGTTGGTTGATTGATTTGTATGCCGCTCCTCTCCGAAGACTGATTGAAATATGATTGAGAAGACTCGGTTGACAGAAAAAGAAGAGAAGGTAGCATTAGATAATTATGTGGCACATACTTAAAATTAAAGGTTAGAAATGGAATTGCAGAGCTAAGAATATGATTATTAGAATGAAAAATGAAGAAAAATTGTTCAATCTGTCATTTTTAAATTAAAATCACCTATATTTTTCTTCTCTTGGATTGAAAAATTTGGGATTAGAAATTTGATTTAGGATATTTTATTATTTTTCATATAAGAGATCTTATTGTTATACATTGAAGATACATATGTTTTTATGTATGTGTATGTTTTTAAAGGTTGAGGGAAAAAAACTAAAAAAAAAAAACCAGTGGCACATAAGTTGCCTTCAGAAGTTCAGAAGCTCCATCACTGAAGGCTTTCAAGAAAAGACTGGGCAGACATTTGTCTGAAATGGTATATAGACTCTTTTTCTGTGCAGGGAGTTGGATCTAGATCAGAGGTCTCCAACCTTGGCAACTTTAAGCCTGGTGGACTTCAACCCCCAGAATTCTCCAGCCAGCTGATTGGGGGAATCCTGGGACTTGAAGTTCCCAAGGTTGGAGAATCCTGATCTAGATCAGTGTTTTCCAACCTTGGCAACTTGAAGATATCTGGACTTCAACTCCCAGAATTCCCAAGCCAGCATTCGCTGGCTGGGGAATTTTGGGAGTTGAAGTCCAAATATCTTCAACTTGCTAAGGTTGGGAAACACCGATCTAGAAGACCTCCAAGGTCCCTTCCAACTCTGATACTCAATGTTCCATGTTACCCCCACAGTCCCTTCCAACTCTATGATTCTTTAAAGCAACAAGCAACAGCCTTAGAGGTGGTCAGACCACACACGGCAGAAAGAGCTGGAAGGCTTCCCTCCACCAGTTTCTCACTGGAGAAAGGCACAGGAAGTGGGGCAGGCGGAAGACGGCTGAGTCTCCAGCCCCAGCTCCAGCATATGCCGCAAATTATATGGGAGAATTTTGAAAGGCAGCCGTAACCAGAAAGTGCCCATTTGATTTTTTTTGATCTTTAAATATTTGGAGTGACGATCACTAACATACTTTGTAGTTGACGCCCACGTAAAGAAATACTTTCTTTGGCATCCAGCTGTTGCCCCAATGATATATGGCTGGAAAAATCTGTAGGAAATATTTCCCACAATAAACAGCTAATTAGAGGACCCTAAATTCTCATATGAGCACAGTTTTAGATATTCGTATCAAAGGCAGGCAAGAGCGTTGGCACGCTTGCTCTTGGTTCGGCTAGCCGCTTCTGTAATTAAAATGTTATGCTTATCAACCCACCCACCCCGTGTTCAAAAAGTTGGAGAGCCAGTCAGAAGTTGGGATTTGGGAGCAGAGCTTTGCAAACGCATACTGTTCTGATAGATTGAAAGCTTGGGGGGAAAGTAAACCAGAGGAGTTCTCGTCTTCCCAATATCTCAGGGGTTGAAACAAGGAAGAGGGAGTCAAACTATTCTCCAAAGCACTTGAGGGCAGGATAAGAAGCAATGGGTGGAAACAAATCATGGAGAGAAGCAACTATATCATATATATATATATATTATATTATATTATATTTAATATATTATATTTAACAGGGTGACAGCATTTATTATTATTATTATTATTATTATTATTATTTATTGGATTTGTATGACGCCCCTCTCCGGAGACTTGGGGCGGCTAACAGCAATAATAAAACAGTGTACAGTAATAATCCAATACTAAAAATGATTAAAAACCCATTAATACAAAAAACCAAACATACATAAAGACATACCATGCATAAATTGTAAAGGCCTGGGGGGAAAGAGCATCTCAATTCCCCCATGCCTGGTGGCAGAGGTGGGTTTTAAGTAGCTTACGAAAGGCAAGGAGGGTGGGGGCAATTCTAATCTCTGGGGGAAGTTGGTTCCAGAGGGCCAGGGCCGCCACAGAGAAGGCTCTTCCCCTGGGTCCCGCCAAGCGGCATTGTTTAGTTGACAGGACCCAGAGAAGACCCACTCATTTTCTCATGCTTAAGCTGTAAGCATTATTTTTTAAAATCCCTTGTTATTTAAGTTTAATTTTAAGTTTTATTAGATTTGTATGCTGCCCCTCTACATTGTATCTATACTGTTACATCTTTCTTTTCAATATATATTGTTAATCTAACACTTCCTCCCTAGACACCAGAGGTGAATTGTGGGGTCCTTGGTGCTCTATGAGTTTTGCTAGTTTGACAGGGGCCCTGTCAAACTAGGAAACATTGATGTTGCATCCTCTAATCAACATCTCTCCTCAAATCTCCCTTTCATTTGGGGAAGAAGAATTTGCTAGTTAATTGACATGGAGGCTGGCCCTGCCATCTGTTTTGTAAGTCTGTTGCCCCTGAAAGCAGAAATATATAGTGTGGCAACTGGCAACTATAGGAGGACCTTCGGGGTTGGTATATTTTGTGCCATGGGTCAGAGATGAATGAGTCAATAATGCATAATTTAACTTAAGAGTCCTCTTTCTGGTTTGTGTCTTTCTCTTCAAAGCATCCGGATGATGAATGTGGCCGGTCTGGTAAGTAAAAAAAAATGGAAAGGGGAGTTTGAGAAGGGCAAGTCAATTAGAAATGTCTTTTAAAAAGATAAATTGATTTGTTAGGACAGTTGCATTTCTCTTCTCCTAGACTTTGTTTGACATCTGTTCCAAAAGTGCCTCTGGATTGCCCAGCAATTGCATTGGGAAATCAAAGTTTCCAATTTTGGATGGGAGACAACTTTTGTGGGTTTTTTATTTTAATGAATGTTTCTATTGAAATGCTGGGAGAGACAAATCAACATGCATGAGGGATCACATTTCAATGCACTTGAAAACCATTCACCTCTAATATGAGGCTTGGCTGATTTTGGGAGTCAAAATCCAAATTGCTTAAGGTAATCTTGGGAGACAAGGAAGAGGGTGGGGTGTTAAGAAGCTGGATCGTGGCTTATCTAATGTGGAGCATTCTTGCATTGAAAATAAAAACTAATTTTATAGAACTTCAAACCTGAATGAATGAATGAATGAATGAATGAATGAATGAATGAATGAATGAATGAATGAATGAATGAAGGCTTTTTTTGCAGTTGATATCCAGCAATGCCTTAATACCCGTAACATTTTTCTCATGCAGGGGGAAAATACAACTTTTTATATACAAGAGCATTCTAGGTCAGCAATCCACAATTTTTGGGGTATCAGAGACCAGTTCCATGGAAAATATTTTTTGCATGGACTGGAGAAAAATGGTTTCATGTGAAACTAGATCCTGTGCATGCACAGATGAAGCTTCGCTTGTTTGTATAGCCCAGTTCCTAACAGGCCATGGACCAGTTCTGGTCTGCACACCAGGGATGGGAAAACCCTGTCCTCTCTGATGCTTAAAAGTCTTGAACACCTGCCTTTTCTTTGAGGCATTGGAGACAAGTTGTTATATGAGCCAACAGTGTGCGGTGGAAGCCAAAAAAGCCAATGCAATCCTAAACTGCATTAATAGAGGGATTCAGTCAAGATCATGTGAGGTACTAATACCAGCCTATAAAGCCTTAGTTAGATCACACTTAGAATACTGCATCTAGGTTTGGTTACCACCTTATAAAAGAGATGTTGAGACTCCAGAAATAGTGCAGAAAAGAGCAACAAAGATGATTAGGGGACTGGAGGCTAAAACATGTGAAGAACAACTGCAGGACCAGGGGAGACATGATAGCTGTCAGGGTTCCAAATAGCCTCCAAAATTAAATCAAAGTATTCCTTGAAGTTCCAATTTATTAGTAGTCATGTTGGCACATCTGGAGAAACCCAAATCTGAAGTCCACCCAGTTGAAAGTTCAAGCCCTTGACCCCACATCCCCAAGTTCCTCACCTTGGCCGATCTACATCGGCCAACTTGGCAGCAACTCCCATCTCCTTCCATGCAGGTGCTGCGGGGGGAAATTGCCCAAAATCAGAGGGTTCATACAATGAGGTTCTCTGGACCACATCAGTATGAACCCACCACTGCCTACCAGCAGTAATGGATGCAGTGTGGGTGGTAAGTTTATGCACTATTTATTGAATACTTAATATTTTTTTAAAAATTGTCTTTCCTTCTCTACCACCTTAATATGATTCTTAATTCCTTTCAAAATAGGAAATAATTGAATAGTATGTTTTTACCCATAAACACTTTAATCATTTTATAGAACTGAACTTTTATAGCAATTAAAGAAAATTGAGCTACTTGTCTAATCTGTTATCATACTGAACCTTGTGGGTTCAGCACAAAACCTTGACATGTGACTGTGCTCCTCAACAAATAATCCTGTCTATCAATTGTCCTTTTCGTGGCTATTCAATTAATGTGACTTAATCAACTGAAAAAGAGTCCAAGCAGCTATTTGAAAATTTATCTTGGGCAGCCTGTATTGGGCTTCCGCCATTCAAAACTTCACAAGGTTCAAGGCTGAGTGTCAAATTGTGTTGGATTTATTTAGCTGGGTTCGTTTATTTTCTACCAAAGCATTTAGATAGCATGGTCTGATTTCACCATTTCTCAATTGAATTGATGCCCTTTAAGATGAATGAGGTTTTCATGCTCACAAGAGCCACTGATTTTACAATTTTATTAGGGCACCGTAAGTGAGGCATTGTACTATTCTGAGTACCTATAAAGGAAGAGGAAAGACATCAGGGCTCTCAGGATTATGGGCATCAAGTCTTCAACTGAGAAAGGAATCAGCACAGAGGTGAGTTCCTATGAGTGGGGGGCAGTGTGCCGCTCCGGTAAGTGGCCCACTGATTGCGCACTTTTGGCGTGATAGCTCCGGTGCTGTCATTGCCAGTCTGTGCACGCTGCAAACTTCTCCCACCCCTAATTTTCAGTGGGTTTTCAGCTCTCTGAGTATGCGCAGAAGGAAAATCATCCCTCTGTGCATGTGCGGGAGCAAAATCAGGACGCATGAAACGTCGTGACCCGCACACAGCACAGGTCTTCTAGCCTAACCCCCTGACCGAGCAGGAGACCCCGTTCCAGTGGTGGTGAATCTTTTTTGGTTTGCATGCCAAAAGGGGGGGGGAGCATGGGGGGTGTCTGTGTCCATAACCATAATTCGCACATGTGTCCATATTCATAATTCCATGCGCCACAGCCCCCTCCATGTATCCGTGTGTGACCTCCCTCCCACTCCTGGCACACGATGGCACAGTCTTTTCCCCCAGGCTCCAGAGCCTTTGTAGGAGCCTGGGAAGGGCAAAAATGGCCTCCCACCTACCCAGAGGTCCTCCAGAAGCCAGAAATGGCCATTTCAATTTGGGAAATGGGGCATTTCTAGCTTCCAGAAGGCCTCTGTGGCATGAGGAAGGCTGTTTTTGCCCTCCCCAGGCTCCTAGACAGGCTCTGGAGCTTGGGCAGAGCAAAAATGGGCCTTCTCCAACCTCTCTGGAGGCTGGAAACAGCCTTTCCTGACTCCAAGTGGACCCAGAAGGCCCAAAAATCAGCTGACTGACATGCAAGGGGGACCATAGGTTCACCATCACAGCCCTATCCCATTTCAGGCAAATGGTTGTCCAGTCTCTTCTTAAAAGCTTCCAATGATGGAGCACCCACAACTTCCAAAGGCAACTTCTGTTCCGTAGTTTGATTGTTCTCACTGTCAGAAAAATTCCTCCTCATTTCCAGGTTGAATCTCTCCTTGTACAATTTCTACCCATTGCTTCTTATCTGGTCTTCAGGTGCTTTGAAAAATAGCTTGACCCCCTCCTCTCCGTGGCAGCCCCTCAAATATTGTAAGACTAGAGGGGCGGCATACAAATCTAAATAATAAATAAATAAATAAGTAAGTAAGTAAGTAAGTAAGTAAGTAAGTAAGTAAGTAAGTAAGTAAGTAAGACTACTCTCCGGTCTCCCCTGGTCCTTCTCTTCACTAGGCAAGACAGCAACCACTCTTCATATGTTTTAGCTTCCAACCTCCTAATTTCTTCTTGCCTTTACAGTAATCCCTCGCTACTACACGGTTCATCTTTCACAGATTCGCTATTTCACGGGTTTTCAAAGGGGGCTTAAATCCATTAAATCCATTGAAAATTCATAAAATTCTTCTACCGTACTACTGTACTCTAAGAAACTGGTAGGATATCACATGTAGTTCCAGCTGAGAAACATTATAGAATGACTATTTAATGCAAAGGGTGGGTTTTAGAAGTCCAAATGCTCGTTAAATACATTAAAAAATATCTTTCCTCTACTTCACGGAAATTCGTTTTTCATTGGTGGTCTTGGAACGCATCCCCCGCGAAAAACAAGGGATCACTGTATTCATTTCCATCCATTTAGATCCAATACGTTCTGACTCTGAGGTGACATCACTTGATGAGAACAAAGCTACAAAGTCACAGACTAGGTTCACCCCCCAGGCTGATTACCAAATCCCAGCTTAATCACAAAAAAAGCCCAACCCTGTTCCTTTTGTACCAAGCGGCATGTCCAAATAAACTTAAAATGTTTTGGTTTTATTGCAATGATCGGGTTAGCCAGACTTCTAAAATAAAGGACCCAGCACTGCTCCAGAAATGTCCAACACAATTTTACTCCAGCTCATCCTTTTTTGCACAAACCTAGCAATTGTGTCAATGAATTGCCTTGGGCTGACTTTTTTTTTTCATTCCAATAACAAGGAAATACTTTTATCCCTCCTAGCAGCCTTGGGGATTTGAACTCTCCTTTCTACAAAAACATTGAGACATGAAAGCCTCTCCTTCATACAGTGTGCTTAGAGAGCCAAGCGCTCGCTGCAAAGATTTCAGCAGGCAAAAATATAGCCAGCCAAGCCTCCTCAAGGACAAAATATCAGCCTCAGGTTGGGTGAGAAGTGAAAATACCAGCTTCAAAGTCTGAAAGAAAAGGGTTTCCCTGCTGTCAAAGATACTTGAGTGGCTGCCAAGAGTTTTGGCACCCACTTCAAAGAGATGCAATCAAAAATATTATTCAGCTACAGAGAAGCACATGAAACGAGCACATTCGGGGAGCATAAAACAACCCTCTTGGTTACCAGCATAAGATATCCCAGGCTCAGGTGGAGAAGGCATGTACCGTATTTTTCAGACTATAGAACGCACCGGTGTATAAGACCTACAAAGATTTCAAAGAGGTAAGTAAGAAAAATAGTTTTTGTCCTCCCCAGCCCCCAGGAGCACTCTGCAAACATCCCATACTCTTTGGGGGTCCCATTCTTTGCAAAAATGGGCCCATCTTTCACCCATGTTTTTGCAAAACTCGGGTGTGCAGATGGTTTGGGAGGCCAGCAGAGAGCTCCTATGGGCTGGGGGAAGGCAAAAGTGCCCCATTTTTTGCCTGTTTCTTCACAAAAATGTGTTTTTGCCTTCCCCTAGCTCACAGGAGCACTCTGCGGGCCTCTCAAACCCTCTGCGCACCCAATTTTTGCATAAAACAGGGCCATTTTTTGCAAAAAAATGGGATGTGGGTAACTCCCAAATCCCACACCTGGCTGGCCCTGCCCACCCTCCTCCACCCCTCCCAGGAGTCTGCACACAATCTGTTTGAGATGCAGGTAAGTGCAGGGTATGCGTGGAGACTCAGGGGGGGGGCTACCAGAAGTTTGAGATGTTTGAGAAGCCTGGAAATGGTGCCATTCTGGCCTTTGGGGGGCCTCCAGAGGGTCTACAGAGCCTTGAGAGGCCATTTTCGCCCTCCCAGAGGCTGGAGGAAAACCTCTAGAGCCCAGGGAGGACAAAAATCCCCCCCACTGTGCTGCAGGAGGCCTACTAGGCCATGCCCACTGTGGCCACACCCACCCGGCAGCTGGGCAGAGAACCCCTTCCTAAAATCTTTGAAGCCCATCCCTGATTAGATCCAAATTAACCAGAAGGCAAGAAAACCGTACATACTTTGAAGTCTTCTGTGTCACAACACATGGATTTCTATGACGGTGCAAAAGATCAAAGGGGGTTGTGCAATAGAAGGGAGATAAGTCAACTTTTGCTCATCAACTTCAAAGCTATTCCTTATCAGAGGGAGCGTCCCTTAGTTTTCTTCTCTTTGTGGAAGGAGAGCCAGTAAAAATTGCCCTCGAGGTATCATCCACCCAATACTGAATCTCCTCTATTATCTCCAGTCTACAGGAAGGTTGATTGTGTGCCAGTGGCAAGTACTAACTGGTCCACGTTTGCTACATGCCCAGCAATTGTGCAAGATCTTCCACCTTCTCACTGTTCAGTAAAACAGACTGGCAAATCTGATCTGTAATCTAGACGCTGAAATTCAGAAATGGGGATACCAGAAGTTGGAATTTTCTGATTCATAAAGAGTTAAAGCAGTCATAGACAATGTTTTAGCTGGTGGGAACCTTGGTGGGCAAAGATATGATCTAGGTTGGTCAAGGTATCCAACCTTGATAACTTTAAGACTTGTGGACTTCAACTCCCAGAATTCCCCAGCCACCATGATCTAATTTTTGTTTGTTTGTTTGTTTGTTTGATTGATTGATTGATTGATTGATTGATCGATTGATCGATTGATTGATTCAACTTCTATGCCGTCCAATCTCAATGGGACTCAGGGCGGCTTACAGCAATAGAAAAATACAATACAATAATAAAAAGAAGTCAAATATGAAATACTAAAACCATAAAACCCCGTTATAAAAACCCACAAAGCAAAGCAGTCCAATCAAAGCCACACGCATGCCAATCAAATACAATTCAGACGTGACACATGTAAGTACATCTGGACAAAGCACAAGGCTAGGGAACCAAGGATAATTGGGAGAAGGGTTTTTCAAAGTGGTTGATGAGCTACATGGAGACCTGGACAGCGATGAAATCCAATTTTTTTACTACTAGTTCTGTGGGTGTGGCTTGATTGGCGTGGCTTGGTGACTGTAGCAGAGGAAAGATACTGCAAAATCTCCATTCTCTGCCCGCTCCTGGGGGAAGGATATTGCAAAATCCACATTCCCACGCCATTTTGGGGGCAGCCAGATGTGGTATTTTGCCGGTTCTCCAAATTAGTCAAAATTTCCGCTACCGGTTCTCCAGCATCTGCTGGATTTCACCCCTGGATCTGTAGCTTGCATTGTATGGTTTGGTCCTTATTTTGATTAGACATGCTGTAAGTGTTTCATAAGGCCAACCAAATCTGCATTTCAAAAGTCAGGACCATCATTAAATGAAAATAAAGGAAGGCAAAAAATATCTGATTTTGCCGCCATTGAAAATTTTTGCAGCTGTGATGGAATAGCCATAAGGTAAGAAAACTGGATGACGTGCATGCTTAGGACTTCTCCAACACCTGACTCAGAGCATACCGATCTGCCTAATCCAAGCCCTCTACCCCTTCTAGAAAACAATTACATAGAAACATAGAAACATAGAAGTCTGACGGCAGAAAAAGACCTCATGGTCCATCTAGTCTGCCCTTATACTATTTTCTGTATTCTATCTTAGGATGGATATATGTTTATCCCAGGCATGTTTCAATTCAGTTACTGTGGATTTACCAACCACGTCTGCTGGAAGTTTGTTCCAAGGATCTACTACTCTTTCAGTAAAATAATATTTTCTCACGTTGCTTTTGATCTTTCCCCCAACTAACTTCAGATTGTGTCCCCTTGTTCTTGTGTTCACTTTCCTATTAAAAACACTTCCCTCCTGGACCTTATTTAACCCTTTAACATATTTAAATGTTTCGATCATGTCCCCCCTTTTCCTTCTGTCCTCCAGATCAGTGATTTTCAACCCTTTTTGAGCCGCGGCACATTTTTTACATTTATGAAACCCTGGGGCACATTGAGCGGGGCGGGGGCGCTAAAAAAAGTTTGGAGAAAAAATTCTCTCTCCCTCTTTCTTTTTCTCTCCATCCCTTTCTCTTCCTTCCTCTCTTTTTTGCTCTCTTTCTCTCCCTCCTTACCTCCCTCTATGTCTTTTTCTCTCTCTCTTGCTTTCTTTCTCTTGTTCTCTTTCTCTCTCTCTTGCTTTCTCTCTCTCTCTTACTTTCTTTCTCTTTTTTTCTCTCTCTTGCTTTTTATCTCTCTGAGCTTCGCGGCACACCTGACCATGTCTCGCGGCACACTAGTGTGCCACGGCACACTGGTTGAAAAACACTGCTCCAGATTATACAGATTGAGTTCATTAAGTCTTTCCAATGAATACACGGACATTCATTACAATGAATACATGGACACAGAACAATCCAAGGGCTTCTCTGATCTTCCCCGAGCTACTAGCCTTGGTCACCCGCCAACCCTGTAGGCCGGTGGAGGTATGGCAGCATCATCGCAGGCAGGCCTGGAAACAACAGGCATGCGCAGAGCAGCACAAGAGCCGGCCTCCCAGGAGGGCAACTTTCCTGAACTGTGCAGGTCCCAGAGAGAAGTTAAACCTCCAATCCGCTTGCAGGATTATGTGGCGTGGCTAAATGATTGACAAATGATGAGTGACTATGAGGGGAGGGGTGTTATGTCTGACAGTTAAAACAATCTATCCATCGGGTTGGTTCCAAGCGGCCACCGGCAGCAGCCGCTGATTGGTCAAGACAAATTCCGCCAAAAAATAAATGGCTCTATCAGTTTTCCCGCCATTTAAAAAAGTATAAATAGTGGAATGGTTTGTCGGCACGGTTTGCAGAGTTTGTGTAGTGTTAGTTACTGGTTATCATTACAGCTCTTGTTCAATAAAGACAAGTTAAGCTACAACAGACTCAGTGTCATTACTGACTTAACAGTCACGATAAAAGATGCATCCCTTTTTATACTTTACATAAATGACCTTTGCAAACATATTAAAAGCAACAGTGTTATCTTTGCTGATGATGTAAAACTATTCAACACCAACAACAATGCTACTACCCTTCAAAAAGACCTTGACTATGTATCTGAATGGTCAAACAAGTGGCAACTTCAAACCTTAACCAACAAATTCTCTGTCACACACATTGGCAAAAACAACAACAAAACAGAACACAAAATACAAGTTGGATGGAGACGACCTGGTAGATGACCCTCACTTGTTAAGGACCTTGGAGTACTCATCTCTGATTTAAGTGCAGAGCCCACTGTCACAACATTTCCAAAAAACCCATTAAGAGTTGTTAACCTAGGCTTGCGTAGCTTCTTCTCTGGTAATGTACTTTAACTAGCGCATGCTACAAAACATTTGCTAGACCAGTTCTTGAATACAGCACATCTCCTTGGAATCCACAAGACATATTGAACATTAATACAATTGAGAACGTACAAATATATTTCACGAGTAGTGTCCTCTGTTTACAACAGAATACCTTATTTATTATTATTATTATTATTATTATTATTATTATTATTATTTATTAGATTTGTATGCCGCCCCTCTCCGAAGACTCGCAGCCACCAGATTTGAAATTTTGGACAATTTAGAACTACGCCACCTTCAATCTGACCTAAGTGTAGCACATAAAATTATCTGCTACAATGTCCTACCCATCAATGAATAGTTCAGCTTCAATTCAATAATACACGAGCACACAATAGATACAAACTTAAGGTAAAGCACAGAGAATAGGACTTCAGCAACAGAGTGGTCAATGCCTGGAACGCACTACCAGACTCCTCAGTTTCTTCCCCAAACCCCAACATCTTGAACCTTAGACTGTCTACTGCTGACCTCACCCCACTCCTAAGAGGTCTGTAAAGGGCATGCAAAAGCCCAACATTGTGGCTACTATCCCTGTCCTAATGTTCCCATATACTCAATGCTGTCTCATCTATACATGTTTCTACTTTTACTGTAATCTTATGTTTTGTGGTTAGCTCTGGCCCAGCTCCTGCCCCAAGGACTGTGGATGTGGGGGAGACATCCACATGCCGCAGGCCTGTTTTGCTCCTGGTGGAATCTGCTGATGAAGGCTCCTCTGACCAAGAAGACATGAGTGACAGGGAGGAGGAGAGTGTGGCAGACAGCTCAGAAGGAGATCAATTATCTCTCTCCTCCTTGGATTCAGAACAAGAGTTAATGATACAGCCACGCATACGGAGAGCAATGCATAGGCAGCAACAACTGAGAGATTATTATCAAAGAAAATAAGGCCACCTGTAGTTGGGTGGGGCTGTGGTAATTAGTGAGGCTGCTATAAAGAGCAGCATGTGGGTTTGGCCATTGTGGAGGATTATCTGATTGTTGTGTTTTGTGCCTGCCTTGCTGACTTCGACCTTGGTGTGTCGCATTTTCCCCTCTATGAAACTAAAGCAGAGCAAAGGGTGTTTTAATTTGTGAAAGAAGTAGGACTGTGAATTGCCTCACAGCTGCAAGCTAAGTATCTCAGAACTCATAAGGGACTTGTACCAATTACCAGTTTGTTTGGAGATGAGTGCTCTTGGCTATTCAAAAAGAGGGCTTAGTTTAAGTGAATTTTCGTTATAAAGAACATTGTTTTGAATTTTCAAATGTGTGTGTGTCTGAAATTTGTATCTGAATTTTCGGGAGGATTCTGCCAGAGAGCCCGACAGAACACTTATGTATATGAGATGGTGGCACAGTGGTTAGAGTGCAGTACTGCAAGCTGCTTCTGCTGACTGCTGGCTGTATCTCACCAGTTCAAATCTGACCACCGGCTCAAGGTTGTCTCAGCCTTCCATCCTTTCCAAGGTGGGTAAAATGAGGATTGTTGGGAGCAATAGGCTGACTTACAGAGGGCTGTAAAGCACTGTGAAGCGGTATATAAGTCTAAATGCTATTGCTATATGCTTGACAAAATAAATAAGTAAATAAATTTAAATGGCACAGAAGAACTGAACAAGAATCGCCTGATGACTAAGAAGAACAGAGCTTGCATGTCGACCCTGGTCACCAAAGACCATCCAGCTGGTCTGCTCAGTTTCTTCTTCCTTGCTCCTCTCTTATCAGCCTGCCAATCAATCGGCTCTTGATGGCTTGGCTGCTACACCCTCCGTGCTATGTTTTTTTGGTGGCTTGGGCTTGGACAAATGAATAGCCGCCTTGTTGGAGCTGAGTTCACTTCCCCATCACTGTCAGCCAATTCGGCTTTGATTCCACTGCTTTGTTTGTGTTTGGAAAAGCGATTGCAAGGAGGGAGGGAAGGAGGGGTGGAAAGAGCTTTGGGGGAGGGAGAGAAATTAAATAGGCCCTTTATCAATGTGGTCAAATAGATGTGGCATTACAGAGCTCTTTGTATATAACACTATGCATTTTAGCATGCCGCTTCCCATAAGAGATTGCTTTCCTGGAATGAAATAATAGTTCCCCTATTTTTAATTTATAAGTGCCATAAATAAGGTAGTATACACGAGGGATGAGTTTCAACTTACCTTGCTGTCAGTTCACTCCCTCCCTCCTGGGCCATGCGCACATGCGTAGTAACCAAAAATCTGGGGGGGGGGGGAATTAAAACATAAGCAGAAAAATAGATGGCAACTATAAGGGAAAAAATCAGAAACCCCCTTTTTTTTTAAAAAAAAAAAGATGGCGGCACCCATGGACCGGCACCAACTGATCCAATTCGGTGATATCATAATGACATCACCAGGAGGTCACTACCAGCTCAGGTGAACCGGTCCGAACCAGGAGGAATCCACCCAGCGGTGGGCTACGAGCCAGAACGCTAAATTGCGCTCACCGCCGTGGCTCATAAGTTCTTGCGGGACCAGCGTAAAATCGCGCACTGGGCCGCATGTAAAACCTTGCCGAAACATGGGTGCAATTTTGCTACCTCCACAGGTGCAGGAGCAAAATCCGTCTGGTCTCGCAAGAGCCCAATTTAGCGTTCTTGCTCGTAGCCCACCGCTGAATCCACCCCTGATATATGCAACCTAGCTAAGAACAGCACTTGAATTTTTTTGTCCTCTGAATGTCTCCCTTGAGTTTCAGATGACCAGGTCTTCTTCTTCTGGGGGCTGGTGGATTTCTCTACTCTTTCCTCTCCACCCCAATTTTCTATGAAACCATATTCAGATGCTAATAATTTCAGTGGTCCCTGTTTTCCTTCATCTCTCTTCTTACCTGTACAAAAAAAAGCAGCTTTGGTGTGACATTTGAGGTGACCACCTGAAATAAGATGGAAGAGACCAAACAAGAGTTCAGCCAGACAGCTGTTTGCGAAACACAATAGAAACGTAAGTTCTGTTCTTGTGAGTCATTGGAAACAACATTGAACAGTGATAGCAAACCTTTTTTCTCTAGGGTGCCGAAAGAGCATGTGCGTGTATGATCGTGCATGCGCAAGTGCCCACACCCATAATTCAATGCCTGGGAAGTGTGAAAACAGCTTCTCCTGCCACCCAGAGGCCCTCTGAAGGCCAGAAAAGTCCTATTTCCCAACTTCTGGTGGGCCCAGTAGGCTCATATTTCACCTTCCCCAGGCTCCAAAGGCTTCCCTAGAGCTGGAGCTAGAGCCCTCCCTCATCTTCCCTAGAGCCCTCCCTCATCTCCCCCCCCCAGAGGCTCTCTGGAAGCCAAAAACACCCTCCCAGAGCCTCTGTCCAAGCCAAAAAAATTTAGCAACCTGTTCTCTGCCTGGTTACTGGGTAGGCATGGCCATGGGGGTGAGGCCTTCCTGTTTTCACCCTCCCCAGGCTCTGGAGGCTTATTTTGGCCTCCGGAAGGGCAAAACAGCTTTCCCTGGGCTCCGAAGGCCCTCTGCAGAAAATGGGCCCATTTCTGGACTTCTGGTGCTGCCTCATGTGTTTTGGAAAGTAAGTGAATTCCCTCTTCTGCATGACTACCCATCAAGTACTGGAAGACAGTTATTAGGTCCCCCTTAATTTTATTAATTTTATTTATTTATTTTGTCCAATACACAATAATACATAATGAAGGTAATAGAGGACACCTTCAAGTAAAATACATTAGAGAAAGAAAGAGGAGAGAGTATAGGAATAAAATATATCAATGAGAGAATAGAAGATATAGGGATAGAAAAGATATACATGAGATATAGGAGAGATAATAGGACAGGGGATGGAAGGCACTCTATTGCACTTATGCATGCCTCTTACTGACCTCTTAGGAATCTGAAGAGGTCTAAGGATGAAATGTTGGGGGTTAGGGGATGATATTACGGAGTCCGATAATGAGTTCCACGCTTCGACGACTCTATTACTAAAGTCGTATTTTTTACAGTCAAGTTTGAAGTGGTTAATATTAAGCTTGAATCTGTTGTGTGCTCTTGTGTTGTTGTGGTTGAAGCTGAAGTAGTCATTGACAGGCAGGACGTTGCAGCATATGATCTTGTGGGAAATATTTAGATCGTGTTTTAATTCATCATAGTTCTAAACTTTCTAGGCCCAGGATTGTCAGTCTAGTTTCGTAGGGTATTCTGTTTCGGGTGGAGGAGTGAATGGCTCTTCTGGTGAAGTATCCTTGGACTTTTTCGAGGGTGTTAATGTCCAAGATGCAGTATGGGTTCCAAGCAGATGAGCTGTATTCTAGGATGGTCTGGCGAAAGTTTTGTAAGCTCTGGTAAGTAGTGTGAGATTGCCAGAGCAGAAGCTACATAGGATTAGATTAACAACTCTGGAAGCCTTCTTGGCTTCAATAGGCTAGGCATGCCTAGTTCACTCAACCATTCGTCATATGATTTTGCCTCCAGACCTCTTATCCTTTTTCTTGTTCTTCTCTGGAGCGCGACACAAAGCAAAGCCACCTGGATGGTTGCAACAGGTTTGCTTTGCACTGTGTTTGAACTGGGGTGTGGGAGCACCACCGCTTTTCAGTAAAATGCTTTACAAATGAAATGCAAATGATGTGCAGTACATGCAAATGTCCTGCCAGAGCAGTTTTATCCAGCTGCACGAGCAGGAAAAAAGGAGACATAAATTTCCCTTCTCCCCTAATTGTCTTCGCTTGTCAGAAGGAAGTTGCAAATTATGATAACACAATTGCAAGAGGCCGCAACTGCCCCAGTGCAACCCAGATGCCAGGCGTGCAAATTGTGAAGAAATGAACCATTCCCCTTGATTAATACCTGAAGGCTTTGAAGAGAGGTGACAGATACGATTCTTATGAAATAGTGGATCTGTAGGCATGTCATTAAGTGAATCACTATGATTGCTAAGTGAATTCCATTTCCCCCATTGACTGTCCTTGCTGGAAGTCCTCTGGCAAGATTGCAAATGGCTAATGAGCTGGGGTGGCGCAGCAAGTAGAGTGCAGTACTGCAGGCCACTGAAGCTGACTGTAGATCTGTAAGTCAGCGGTTCAAATCTCATCACCGGCTCAAGGTTGACTCAGCCTTTCATCCTTCCAATGTGGGTAAAATGAGGACCTGGATTGTGGGGGCAATAGGCTGGTTCTGTTGAAAAGTGCTATTGCTAACATGTTGTAAGCCACCCTGAGTCTAAGGAGAATGGCAGCATAAAAATCAAATCAATTAATTAATTAATAAACTACTAGATCATTATTTAGGCCAGTGATGGCGAACCTATGGCACATGTGCCACAGGTGGCACATGTAGCCATATCTGAGGGCACACAAGGCCCTGTGTCAGTGATGGCGAACCTATGGCACATGTGCAACAGGTGACACATGTAGCCATATCTGCTAGAGCCGTTGCCCTAGGTCAGCTCCAACATGCATGTGTGCGCCGGCCAGCTGGTTTTTGGCTTGCACAGAGGCTCTGGGAGGGCATTTTTGGCTTCCAGAGAGACTCCGGAAGGCTGGGGGAGGGCCTTTTTACCCTTCCCCGGCTCCAAGGAAGCCTTTGAGACTGGGGAGGATGAAACACGAGCCTACTGGACTCACCAGAAGTTTGGAAACAGGCTGTTTCCGGCCTCCAGAGGGCCCCCAGTGGGTGAGGGAATCTGTTTTCACCCTCCCCAAGCATTGAATTATGGGTGTGGACACTCGGACATGCGCAATAGCACGCACATATGAGGAAAAAAAGGTTCACCATCACTGCCCTATGTCAACTCCAGCACACATGTGCGTGCTGGACAGCTGATCTTCAGCCTTCTTTTTGGTTGTTTTTGCCATCCCCGGGATTCGGGAAAGCCTCCTGAAGCCTGGGGACAGTGAAAAACAGCCCAATGGGAAGTTTGTTTCCAAATTTACGGTTGGCCTGTTCGGCCATTTTTCACTCTTTGGAAAACCTTTGGGTTTTCTGGGGAAGAAAACTTTGGAGAAATATAAAGGCAGATTTCAACTTGGCATTAACAGGAAGAGGTTTGATATAGAGAATCAATGCTAACTCATGGAGCTCTGATGGCTACTTCTAATCCTAACACAAAGGCAACCTTCTTAAAGAGAAGCGGCAGCCTTTCGTTAGAAAATAAGACCATCTATTCAGAGGTGGGTTCCTGCCATTTCGGACTGCTTCTATGGAACCAGCAGCAGGAATTTCCACCTGCTGGTTGAACCACCAGCAATGGCTGGTTGGACACTGGTTCATTTAGTGACCATTTGAAGTTTCAACCATGCTAAAAAAAATGACTTGTGACTGTTTTTCACACTTAAGACCATTAGAACATTCCCATGGCCATGAGATTTACATTTAGATTAGATTAGATTAACAGAGTTGGAAGGGACCTTGGAGGTCATCTAGTCTGACAGGTAGCAATCCAGTCTCTTCTTGAAAGCCCCCAGTGATAAAGCTCCTACAACTTCAGGGATTGATTGTTCTAACTGTCAGAAAATTTCTCCTTGTTTCCAGGTTGAATCTCTCCTTTATCAGTTTCCATCCATTATTCCTTGTCTGGTCTTTGAGTGCTTTGGAAAATAGATTGACCCTCCTCTCTGTGGCAACCCCTCAAATATTGGAAGATGCTCTCAGGTCTCCCGTGGTCCTTCTCTTCACTAGACCAGCCATGCCCAGTTCCTGTAACCATTTAGCATATGTTTTAGCCTCCAGTCCCCTAATCATTTTGGTTGTTCTTCTCTGCACTCTTTCTAGAGTCTCAACATCCTTTTTACAACGTGGTGACCAAAACTATATGCAGTATCCTACGTATGGTCTTACTAAGGGTTTATAGAGTGATATTAGTATCTCCCTTGATCTTGATTGCATCCCTCTGTTAATGTAGCTGTTTGACAGGGTATTTGACAACTGATTCATATTTATGATGGTTGTAGGGTTGCTCTGACCTCCTTTTGCAGCCTTCTGACCAGCCACATCAATGGAGAAGTTGGATTCACTTAACAACCATGTGGCTAACTTAACAACTGCAGTGATGCACTTAACAAATGAGCCGAGGAAAGTCATGAAATGGAACAGAACTCACTTAACAAATTTCTCACTTAGCAATTGTACATTTAGGACTTTACTGCACTTCATTATCTTCTCCAGTTCTATCCTCTTCTCTTCTGCTGTCTCCATGTCCGCTGTACATTACTGTATTATTATTTTTGCTTCTGACTGCTCCTAAGCCAGATCTGTTTCTGCTGCCCTCATGGGAAACTAGACTTTCTGCTGAGGTTTTGGAGGCAGAGAAGTGAGCCAAGAGCATCAAACAGACTGTTTTCTCTTTAAATATGTACATTGGAGAGGGTCTATTTTAGTTCATTCTTCAGGAGGACCAAGAACCTCTGGCCTACCTACCTACCTACCTGCCTATCTATCTATCTATTTGTTCTGTCTGGGTCACTCCGGAAGCCAATACCAACCCAAAAAGAGAAGCCAGACACACCAGTAAAAGGCAAAGGCAGTTTATAAAATTCAAGAAAAACACAGGTAACAGAAAATGTCCTTACAAACAGGAAAATGCTGTATCTTCAAATATATCCACGAAGGCAAAAGTCCATGCAGCAATACAGGATTCTTGCTGCCAAGACGAGGCTGTAGATAGCAGACCTACACCTCCCACCGGTCTTCCAAACTGCTGGGCCACAAGCCAGGAACAGAGACGTTGAGAACAAAGCAGGACACCGTAACTCCAACTGATAACACTCCACATGGATTCAAGGGCTTGCCTGCCTTTTAAACCCTGCTAAGGAGGACCACACCCAAGCCCAGCTGTTCCTAATTCAGTGCTGATAATACTTCTTTAATTGCTCCTTTCTTTGATCTGAACGTCTCTGTCGCATGTCAATGACAGCTTGTGCTTCATCACCTAATGACTCCAAGCTACTGGATGGGGAGAGCCCCCCCCCCCCCCGGGCTCTCATGCTGTTCTCCTTCATCCCATTCCTGACTTTCCTCTCCCCCGTCCGACTGTTCAGCCCCCTCCTCTTCGCTGTCATCCTCCTCCAGGCATGGAGCCAGCAGAGACACAGCCGGTCCCTGAGCAGCCTCAGGCTGAACCACAACACTATCTATCTATCTATCTATCTATCTATCTATCTATCTATCTATCTATCTATCTATCTATCTATCTATTTTGCCAAGCACGTATTGGTAGTATATAAAGATATAACAGTGTTTATATATATAATATTGGTAGTAATAAGAGGAGAATGTTAGGACAGGGGACCTCTTAGGATTGAGGTGAGGTCAACAGTGGATAGTCTAATGGGTAAAGGTTTGGAGGTTTGGTGACGAAACTACAGAGTCAGGTAGGGAGTTCCAGCCATTAACCACTGGGTTGCTGAAGTCTTATTTTCTAGAGCCAAGTTTGGAGAGGTTTACTTTGAGTTTGTATCTATTGTGTGCTCGTGTATTGTTGTGGTTGAAGCTGAAGTAGTCATTGACAGCAGAGGATTTTTATAGGCTATGCTTAGGTTGTGTTGAAGGCGACGTAGTTCTAAGCTTTCTAATCCCAGGTTTTCAAGTCTGGTTGTGTAGGGTATTCTGTTACGAGGAGAGTGGAGGGCTCTTCTCGTAAAGTATCTCTGTACACTTTCCAATGTATTTATGTCCGAAATGCGGTGTGGGTTCCAGACAGATGAGTATTCAAGGATTGGTCTGGCAAAAGTTCTGTATGCTCTGCTTAGTAGTGTGAGATTACTGGAGAAGAAGCTACATAAGATTAGGTTAACAACTCCTGAAGACTTTTTGGTGTTGTTCTTGCAGTGGGCTTTGGTCATTTGATATGAGTATTCCAACGTCTTTTACGGAGTGAGGGTTTTCTATAGCATGATTCTCAACTTCAGCCATTTTAACTTAAGCTTCCAGAATTCCCTAGCCAACCATGGAATTCTGGAAGGTGAAGAACACCCATCTTCAAATTGCCAACCTTGGGAAATACAACATTACACAACTGTACCAGAGAACTGAGCAGAATGTTTATTTGTAACTAGACACCAAGAGTTGGAGTGGGAAAAATACGATGCCTTGTCCCAGGGATTTTAAGATTTGAATTTTCTTTATTTCTTTTTCTTAGCAAATGTTGTGGAAGATTATACCTGGTTCCCAGGTGCACATCTGTGTGTCAGTGTTAGTATCATAGGAGTGCCTTTAAGCTGATTATGCTAGATTTGTTTTTAATAACCATCTTCACTTGTTTTGGTTACATAGATATCAAACAAGCAAATACAAACCCAAAACCAACCTAGAATTAAGAAAAGATTTCCTGGCAGTGAGAACAATTAATCAACAGCTTGCTTCCAGAAGTTGTGGGTACTCCAACACTGGAGATTTCCAAAAAATAAACCAAGCGGCCAATTGTCCACAATGGTATAAAAACTCAACCAGCATAAAGGATAAAAGGGAAAAAAAACAATTTCATTTTCTTTGGACTTAGATTTCTATATATTGTTCTGGCATAGGTCAGGCTAAATTAGGCAAAGCACAAAGCAACCGGATTTGCAATGCATTGAATTACATTGTGGTATTTGTCAATATTAACAGAATAGCAGAATTGGGAGAGGTTAAGGAGTATGCAGAACCCTTGACATGCACAGAGGAAAACATGGGATTCTTGCAGACATCTTGCAGACATCTGTCATAAAAGACAGATACATTAAAGCAGTGGTGGGCTACAAACTCAAACTCAACCCAGACAAGACGGAATGGCTGTGGGTCTTGCCTCACAAGGACAATTCCATGTGTCCATCCATTACCCTGGGGAGGGAACTACTGACCCCCTCAGAGAGGGTTCGCAACCTGGGCGTCCTCCTCGATCCACAGCTGACATTGGAACATCATCTTTCGGCTGTGGCGAGGAGGGCGTTTGCCCAGGTTCGCCTGGTGCACCAGTTGCGGCCCTATTTGGACAGGGAGTCATTGCTCACAGTCACTCATGCCCTCATCACCTCGAGGTTCGATTACTGCAATGCTCTCTACATGGGGCTACCTTTGAAAAGTGTTCGGAAACTTCAGATCGTGCCGAACGCAGCCGCGAGAGCCATCGTGGGGCTTCCAAGATTCACCCACGTTTATTCAACACTCCGTGGCTTGCATTGGCTGCCGATCAGTTTCCGGTCACAATTCAAAGTGTTGGTCATGACCTTTAAAGCCCTACATGGCAATGGACCAGATTACCTCTGGAACCGCCTGCTACCGCATGAATCCCAGTGAGTTGGCCTTCTCCAGGTTCCGTTGACTAAACAATGTCGTTTGATGGGCCCCAGGGGAAGAGCCTTCTCATTTATACCGCCAGGCATGGGGGAGTTGAGATAGCTCTTCCCCCTAGGCCATTACAAGTTATGCATGGTATGTTTGTGTGTATGTTTGGTTTTATAACAGGGGTTTTTAGTTGTTTTTTATTATTGGATTGTACATGTTGTGTTTATTATTGTTGTTAGCCGCCCCAAGTCTACGGAGAGGGGCGGCATACAAATCCAATAAATTATTATTATCATTATTATTATGAGCCAGAACGCTAAATTGCGCTTGCCGCTGCGGCTCATAAGTGGAGGTACCAAAATTGTGCATGAAGCCACAGGTGAGCCGGTGTTTCAGCGAGGTTTTTTTGCTTCCGTGCATGCTGAAACACAGGCACACCTGTGGCTCTGTGCACGATTTTGCTACCTCCACAGGTGCGGAAGCAAAATCGCGTTGGCCCCACAAGCACTTACAAGCCGCCGCGGCAAGCGCAATTTAGCGTTCCGACTTGTAGCCCATCGCTGCATTAAAGTGTATAAAATAGTGTTTACTTTAGAAATAGCACAGTCAATATCTTTCAATACAATAATAATATTACAAGCCTGTCTTTGTCTTACATATCAGACATACATTATAGCTCATAAATACATCAATCTATCATGAAACTTACTACATCATTCTCAGTGAATCAGCAGAAGGAACAGAGAGATAGAGAATCATGCTTTTTGGCTCCCTCTTATGGCAATTTGCAACACTCTCTCTTAAAGCTATAGTACTTCAATACAAGCAAGCATTCATTGTTAGCTTCTTTATATATTGCAAACTCAACTGTTTTGTGCATAGTACTAACAGAAGGGACCTTGGAGATCTTCTAATCTCCTACTCAAGTAAGAGACCCTATCATTTCAGGCAAATGGCTGTCCAATCTCTTTTATAGCCTTTTATAGCCGCCCCGAGTCTACGGAGAGGGGTGGCATACAAATCTAATAAATTATTATTAATTATTAATTATTAAATTATTATAAAAACCTCCAGGGTTGGAGCATCCACAACTTATGGAGGCAAGCTGCTTAACTGAATAATCGTTCTAACTGTCAGGAAATTTCTTCTTAGTTCTAGGTTGCTTCTTTCCATCCATTGCTTCTTGTCCTGCCTTCATGTGCTTTGCAGAATAGGTTGACCCCCTCTTCTCTGTGGCAATCCCTGAGACATCAGAACACCCCTAGTCCTTCTTTTCTTTTAGCCTCCAGCTCCCTAATCATCTTTGTTGCTCTTCTCTGCATGCTTTCCAGAGTCTCAACAATATTGTTGTTGGCATCACATCAATATTGGTATGAGTAGTTGATTTTGCTGTTGTTTTGTTGTGGTTTTTTGCAAATGGTCAAGGACTTTTGTGCATTTTGGCGTTTGCCCAGGTTTGCTTGGTGCACCAGTTCCGACCCTATTTGGACCGGGAGTCACTGCTCAAGTCACTCATGCCCTCATCACCTTGAGGCTCAACTACTGTAATGCTCTCTACATGAAAAGTGTTCGGAAACTTCAGATCGTGCAGAATGCAGCTGCGAGAGCAATCATGGGCTTCCCTAGGTATGCCCATGTTACACCAACACTCCGCAGTCTGCATTGGTTGCCGATCAGTTTCCAGTCACAATTCAAAGTGTTGGTTATGACCTATAAAGCCCTTCATGGCACCGGACCAGATTATCTCAGGGACCGCCTTCTGCTGCATGAATCCCAGCGACCAGTTAGGTCCCACAGAGTGGGTCTTCTCTGGGTCCCGTCAACTAAACAATGCCGCTTGGTGGGACCCAGGGGAAGAGCCTTCTCTGTGATGGCCCCGGCCCTCTGGAACCAACTCCCCCCAGAGATTAGAATTGCCCCCACCCTCCTTGCCTTTCGTAAGCTACTTAAAACCCACCTCTGCTGCCAGGCATGGGGGAATTGAGATACTTTATCCTTAAAAGGTAATCCTGGTGAACATGTACATTTGTATATATCACTTTTTCCCTTTCCTTCTTTTAAATTGGATTGATTTTTTTTTAAAAAAAAAAACATTTTGCCTGAATTCTTCTTATAACATTAGCCTCTGCTTCACCTTTCACCCTCAGCACCAACCATAAGTGCCTGAACAGCAATTCTCCTTTACTTTCCAAAAAGCACACAAACAAAGTGAATTATACTTTAGAGAGATCTTGAAATGATTTGAAACCTTTATCTAACAGCAAAAAGAGAAGGGGGAGAGGGGGGGAAATCGCAGCAAAGCAGAAAGAAAGTACGATCATTGTAGAATTAGAGAAAATTGCTGTTTCTGAACCAAGGTCTTTGATGTGCTGCTGCAGAAATTTAGGAGATGCGTCTGAGAATGAAGTAAATAAGTGGGAATTATCAGGACATCTCAGATCTTTGAGGAATGGCATGCCATAATCCTTCTGGAGAAGCAACTGTTTGATTCTCTCCTTCCTTTTCATCTGGGATGGCTGGCTGGAGTTCATTTTTACTCTGTTTGATCCAAAATAGGTATTTTTGTTCTGCCCCAGAATTTTACAATGTTTGGGGGTATTGGCAAACAGAGCCATTGCAAATCAAAGAGACCCATGCATTTTTTGTTTAGCATTAATTAAAGGGACCAAGCGACTTTTCCCCAGATTATACAAAATATAACTGTGCTTGCCATATCCTCTCCACTTTCAGCAGATTTATCTAAAAGGATGGAAGTTGTGGGGTTTTTTTAAAAAAACACCTGGTTTAAGTAACTGTTAAAGCAGGGATATTGATTACTTAAAACAATTCATTTAGTAACAATTCAAAGTTATGAAATTTACTGACTTATGACCATTTTTTACCCTTATAGCAATAGCACAGACTTATATACTGCTTCACAGTGCTTTCCACCCCTCTCTGAGCAGTTTACACAGTCACCTAATTGCCCCCAACAATCTGGGTCCTCATTTTACCCACCTTGGAAGGATGCAAGGCTGAGTCAACCTTGAGCCAGTCACAACTGAACTGCTGACAGTGGGCAGAATTATCCTGCAATACTGCATTCTAACCACTGTGCATCATGGATGGATGGGTAGAAGGAAGGGCCATAGTAATAGCACTTATATGCTGCTTTACAGCCCTCTCTAAGCAATTTACAGAGCCAGGCTATTGCTCCCCAAAAATCTGGCTCCTCATTTTACCCAACTTGGAAGGATGGAAGGCTGAGTCAACCTTGAGCCTTAACAACAGCGAGAAAGCAGAGCTACTCAGCACGTTTTTTGCATCTGTCTTTACACAAAAGGGGAAAAAAATGCAGTTCAACCTATCAAAAACAGCATCACAAAAAACATATTAGGAATACAAATTAAAATAGGGGGGAAATGGTAAGGGAACACCTGTCGACCTAGATGAATTCAAATCACCAGGACCAGGTGGATTACACCCCAAGGTTCTGAAGGAACTGGCACACCAGATCTCAGAACCACTGAACTATATCTTTCAAAGATCCTGGAGCACCGGGGAACTGCCAGAGGAACTGGAAAAGAGCTGATGTAGTTCCGATCTTCAAGAAAGGGGAAAAAAACAGATCCAGGAAACTACAGACCCATTAGCCTGACCTCAACACCAGGTAAGATTTTGGAAAAGATAATCAAGCAACAAATCAATGAACACCTAGAAGCAAACAAATTAATAATCAACAGCCAACATGGGTTTGTCAAAAACAGATCATGCCAGACTAATCTTACAGCATTCTTTGACAAAGTGACAAAATTAGTAGACCAGGACAATGCTTTCGATATGGCTTACTTCGACTTCAGTAAAGTTTTTGACAAAGTAGACTCTATCAGCCAAATGAAATACAGCTTGTAAAAAGGAATCTTGCATCTCCAAGCCCTGAGGACGTATGTCAGAATGGGATGGGATGGGATGGGATGGGATGGGATGGGATGGGATAGAATAGAATAGAATAGAACAGAATAGAATTCTTTATTGACCAAGTATGATTGCACCCACAAGGAATTTCTCTTGGTGCATATGCTCTCAGTGTACATAAAAGAATATATAGATTTGTCAAAAATCATGTGGTACAACACTTAATGATTGTCACAGGGGTCAAATAAGCAATGAAGAAACAATCAATATTAATAAAATTACAGACATACAGTCCCAAGTGGGAGGGAAAGGGTGATAGGAATGATGAGAAAAAATGAGCAGAAATAGAATTGCAGACTTAGTAAAAAGTTTGACAGTGTTGAGGGAATTACTTATTTAGTAGAGTGATGACGTTCAGGAAAAAACTGTTCTTATGTCTAATTGTCTTGGTGTGCAGTGCTCTGTAGCGACGTTTTGAGGGTAGGAGTTGAAACAATTTATTTATTTATTTATTTTATTCACATTTTTTAATGCCACCCTTCTTTTTGACTCATGCAGTATACAGGTCCTCAATGGAAGGCAGGTTGGCAGCAATTGTTTTTTCTGTAGATGGATTCAAAACTGGCTAACCAACTGCAGTCAACATGTAGTGTTCAATGGAAGTAAATCTACATGGAGGGAGGGATGCAGTGGAGTACCCCAAGGCTCTGTTTTAGGCCCAGTACTCTTCAACATCTTCATCAATGACTTGGACGAGGGGATAGATGGGGAACCTATCAAATTTGCAGATGACACCAAACTGGCAGGAATAGCCAGCACTCCATAAGATAGGTGCAAAATACAGAAGGATTTTGCCAAACTTGAACAATGGGCGCTATCTAATGAAATGAAATTTAATTGTGAAAAAAGTAAGGTTCTACAATTTAGGCAAGAAAAACAAAATGCACAAATACAACTGCCCCAACTGGAGATGCCTCCCAGTCATGCCACTCCAGGCGCAGGCGGAATGTCCATTGGCTCTCTGAGAAAGGAATGTTATTATGGCTAAACATCACCATAACTCAGTGATGGCAAACCTTTTTTCCTTGTGTATCAAAAGGGCGTGCATGCGTGCCCACACACATAATGCAATTTATTTATTTATTTATTCATTTATTCAATCATTCATTCATTCATTAACTTTGTATGCCGCCCCTCTCCATAGACTCGGGGCGGCTCACAACAGTAATAGAAAAACAATGTACAATACAAATCTAATAATTAAAACTAAAAACCCATAATGCACACAACATACCATATATAAACAATATAGGCCTGGGGAAGTTATCTCAGTTCCCCCATGCCTGATGGCAGAGGTGGGTTTTAAGGAGTTTACGAAAGGCAAGGAGGGTGGGGGCAGTTCTAATCTCAGGGGGAAGCTGGTTCCAAACGGTTGGGGCCGCCACAGAGAAGGCTCTTCCCCTGGGACCCGCCAAACGACATTGTTTAGTCGACGGAATGCCCTTTCCCCCATACATACACGCACAACACCCCACCCCACCGCTCATGCATGCACGCAGGCCTCACTGAAGCCTTCAGACTTCCAGTAAGCCCATTGGGCTATTTTTCACCCTCCCCAGGCTTCAGGAAAGCTTCTAGAACCTGGGGAGGATGAAAAATGGCCCCAATGAGCCTACCAGAAGTTCATTTCCAAACTTCTGGTAGGTCCATTGGACTATTTTTCACATTCTTCGGGCTTCAGGAGGCTTTGCTGAAGGCTGGGGAGGGCAAAAATGGCTTTCTCCCACCCTCTGGAAGGCTGAAAATCAGCTGGAGCTGACATAGGGCAACACTTCATGTGCCCTCAGATATGTCTCCACGTGCCACCTGCGGCTATAGCTCCATGCAATCCCACCTCCCCGTTTCCCCCAGCACTGTGTGACAGCCGTGAAAATCCGAAGAAAAGATGGCCTCCAGGACTGACACATGTCGCCCATCACGCCTCGAGGCAAGTCTAGGTGGCTTTCAACCGAGTATGGTTTAACGCACTATTCGTAGTTTGGGATGTTGTGCAAACTCCAGCCATGGTTAAAATGATGGCTTAGTATCAGAAGCAAACCTGTTTCGGTGCTTGGGGAAATCTAGATGCTAATCTTCCCGAGCTTGAAGCCCTGGAGAGAAAGCAAGAAGATCAAAGGGAAGGGAATGTCATTTCTGATTGAACTACAGCGTAAGCTAACTTAAGTGCCTGTCTTCAAGGGAGCTGAGTTTGAGCTTAGGAGATTCCTTACAAAGGAATCTTCGCATGCTTACTATGCAGAAATAAGCCTACTATTTAGAGCTTACTGCTTTGGTAAGATTACTACTTTAGTAAGCTTGCGTATTACCGCAGTGTTAGCAAAGCTTGTCAAAAATGACTTCTCTCCTTTAAGCATGGAGCTTCCACAGGTACACCCTTTCTCTCTCCACTGGTAGCTGAGCCATTTCCTGCCCTAAAATGGGCTGGTCTCCAAAGATCCTTCAAGGTGTCAAGTGGGCAATAGGAGTAGGGCTTGGCCCAATTTTGTCCCCCATCCCAACTGACTGTCCGAAATGGCTGCTTCATTTCACCCAAAGTTAGGGCTGACCCAGATCCTTCATTCCCTTACAATTAACAAGGCCTAACCCTTTACATGTCATATGCAGGCTGGGGAATTCTGAGAGTTGAAGTCCACCCAACTTAAAAGTGATGAGAAACACTGAACTTTTTGTTGCTAGTTGCAAAGTCATGTCCAACCCATCGCGACCTCATGGATAATGTTCCTCCAGGCCTTCCTGTCCTCTAACATCCTCTGGGGTCCATTTAAGCTCAAACCAACTGCTTCAGTGACTGCATCCAGCCACCTGGTTCTCTGTTGTCCCTTTTTTCTTTTGCCCTCAATCTTTCCCAGCATCAGGCTCTTCTCCAGTGAGTCCTTCCTTCTCATTAGGTGGCCAAAATATTTGAGTTTCATCTTCAGGATCTGGCCTTCAGGGTTGATCTCCTTAGGACTGACTGGTTGGATCACCTTGCAGTCCAAGGGACTCACAGGAGTTTTCTCCAAGGCTTCAATTCTTTGGTAGTCAGCCTTCCCTAGGGTTCAACTTTCACAGCCACACATTGCAACTGGGAAAACCATCGCCTTGACTATACGCACTTTTGTCAACATTGAACTAGGCAAGAGCAAAAAGAGGAGTGGATTTAAGATCCCTAAGGCAGATTCTAGTTCAAACTTTGAAAAAGTCTGGAGAACCAGCTCTGTTCAGCCTTGAGTCTGCCCCAGTCTAAATCAATATTCTCCAATTCTCAGGAACTTTAAGATGGATGGACTTCAGCTCTCAGAATTCCCTAGACAGTTTAACTAAAGGTTTTGGGAACTGAAGTCCATCCATCTTGAGGTTCTTGAGGTTGAGAAGAAAAACAGGGTTCTATAGATTAGATTATTATTAGAATTGGAAGGGAACTTGTAGGTCATCTAGTCCAACTTCTCACTCAAACGGAAGTCCCTACACTATTTCGGACAAATAGCAGTCCAATCTCCCTTTGAAAGCCTCAAGTGTTGAAGCAGTCCACAGGCAAGCTGTTCCACAGGTTGTTCGCTCTCACTGTCAGAAAGTTCCTCCTTATTTCCAGGTTGAATCTCTCCTGGTCCTTCTCTTTACTAGACTGGCCATGCCCAGTTCCTGCAATCGTTCTTTGTATGTTTTACTTTCCAGTCCCCTTATCATCTTGATTGCTATAATTGAATTTAGTCATTTCTAAGACTAACCCATGGGGAAGAGGCTTCACATCTGGATCTGTTCTATTGAAGGATGACCAGGATTAAATCTGAGACATTCAGTACTCGATTAGGTTAACACTGGAATCTCAGGCAACTGGTTGGATGTGACTCATGATAAACAATCTGTTGTAACTGAGAATGTTCTTCCCAGATGATGAGTCTTTTTGATTTATTCATGCATTTCCAGGAGAGGGGGGGGGAAGCACACAAAGAGCCCTCATATTCTGCAACAGCAAAAGTGCAATTTATGGACTACAAATAAGAGTCCTTTTCCAACAGTGACCACAGCATGATAAACCTCTTCCTCAATCTACACCATTGCAAGAATCACATTAATAATGTGACACACAAGTACAACTTTAAAAAAACCAACTATGAACTCATAGACGCTGACCTCTCAACTCTTGACTGGCAAACTCTATTCTCTGGCTGTAACACTGCCGATGACCTCTGTAACATATTCTTGCTCGAAGTCAAAAGAATTATCAGACTATATGTGCCACTAATAACCACCATAACCAAGAAAAACAAACTACCCATATCAATAAGGAAGCTATAATCCACCAAAAAATTCCTCTGGTGAAAAAACAAAACAGGTTATGGAGCCAAGTTCAAAAACCTCTACAAAAATATATGCCACCAAGTAAAGACGGAATGCTTCAACTATCACAGCAAACAAGAGGAAAACCTTCTGCACACCTAATCCAACTGCTCCTTCTACAACTTTGTAAATAACAAACACAAGAACTTGAGACACATCTCACCACAAAAAGGACCAACAACAAAGAATGCTATGATGAAACAGTCAAAGCTAATCTCTTCAATACATTCTTTGGCTCAGTCATTGTAAAGAGCAATGGCTCATGCCCAAAATTACCTAGTCGTAGCACAAATACAATGATTTAATACAAATAGATTTCAAGATAACGTGGAAAAAGCACTACGTGCCTAAAACCTTCTCTATCAATCGGTCCTGATGGACTATGTGCATACTTCCTAAAAAAGCTCTCCACAACCATAGCTAAACTACTAAACATAATCTTTGAAAAATCCTTCAGGACCAATTCCCTACCAAACCTATGGTCACTAGCCAAGGTCATCCCCATCTTCAAAAAAGAAGATCCCAGTCTAGTTGAAGACTACAGACCATCTCTCTATGATGCGTCACATGGAAAGTCATGGAATCAATCATAAACCAATCCATTGCCCTCCACCTAGAAACTAATAACCTACTCTCTACCAAACAATTTGGTTTAAAAAAATATTATCCTGGAATCTGCAACTCTCACACTGCAAAAACATATGGATTATACATCTAGATCAGGGCAAGTAAATAAATGCAATTTACATAGACTTGTGTAAAGCCTCTGTGGATCATGATAGATTATTTCTGAAACTGAAATGCTAAGGCATCTCTGGAGCCCTACATAATTGGATAACTGTGTTCCTGTCAGACAATGTGGTCAAAATAGGGAGCACCCTATCTGGACAGTCATCTTTCTGGGATGGTTTAGTGAATCCTGCATTGAGCAGGGGGTTGGACCCGATAACCCTGGAGGTCCCTTCCAAATCTATGATTCTATGATTCTATAATCCTGTTCCTATTAACAGCAGTGTACCCCAAAGCAACATACTAGGACCAACACTCTTCATACTCTATATAAAGGACCTTTACAATCACATTACAAGCAACTGTGTTTTCTTCGGCGATGATGTAAAACTCTTCAACACCACCAATAACACTGCTACCTTCACTTTGTGTGAGAATCGTCAAACATCTGGCAACTCCAAATCTCAACCAAAAAATGCTCTGATCTACAATTTGTCAAAAAGAATCAGAACACCAAATACAAGCTGAACAGACAAGACCTTGCAGACAACCATCACTCTATCAAAGATATTAAAATACTCATATCAAATGACCTAAGTGCCAAAGCCCACTGCAACAACATTGCCAAAAAGGCTTCAAGAGTTGTTAACCTAATCCGACATAGCTTCTGCTCTGGTAATTTCACACTACTAACCAGAGCATACAAAACTTTTGCCAGACCAATCCTTAAATACAGCTCATCTGTCTGTAACCCACACCTCATTTTGGACTGATGTCTAGACACTCTAGAAAATGTCCAGCGATCCTTTACTAGAAAAGCCCTCCACTCCTCCACTCGCAACAGAATACCCTATGCAACTAGACTTACAATCCTAGGTTTAGAAAGCTTAGAACTACATCCCTGTCCTAATATTTCCCTCTTATTAGTACCCATCTCATGTATATAAACAGTGTTATATCTATGAAGGAGCCCTTCACTCCTCCACTCAAAACAGAATATCCTACGAAAATAGACTAACAATCCTGGGCCTAGAAAGCCTAGAACTACGGCGCCTAACACACGATTTGAGCATTGCCCACAAGATCATATGCTGCAACGTCCTACCGGTCAATGACTACTTCAGCTTCAACCGCAACAACACAAGAGCACACAACAGATTCAAACTTAATACAAACCGCTCCAAACTTGACTGTAAAAAATATGATTTCAACAATCGAGTTATCGAAGGGTGGAACTCATTGCCGGACTCAATTTCTCCCTTAGACTCTCCATGATTGACCTCTCCAGGTTCCTAAGAGGCCAGTAAGGGGTGTACATAAGTGCACTGGTGTGCCTTTCGTCCCCTGTCCAATTGTCTTTCCTTTCTTTCACTTATCATATATCTTTTCTTTCTTTCATATATCCTCTCCTCTAAGTTCACTTTACCCTCATATATATTATTACATGTCTATTTTTCTTCCTATGTATTTGTGTACTGGATGGATAAATAAGTAAGTAAGTAAGTAAGTAAGTAAGTAAGTAAGTAAGTAAGTAAGTAAATAAATAAATAAATAAATAAATAAAAAAATATGTATACTGTACTACCAATACGTACTTGACAAAATAAAATAAAGAACTTTCGCCTCTCCCTTGTTCTGAGAATAAAGGCTGGAAAGAGAAACTTTTTAGCAAGCCCTTCCAGTATTTAGACACGTCTGCTTTTCTCTGAACAGGGTTGAAATTACTCATTCTGCTGCAGCCAAAGAATGTAATTTAAAACCGGCCTTGCCCTCTTGTCTCAACGTAATTGCCATGCGTTTCAGATTCATTGTGAAATAATAGCAGCAGTGTGAAAAAGCCACTCCTGTTTCCAATCACTAAATGCTTCACAGCAACCATAAGAATAATATTTTTTAAAAAAATTGCAGGCACACACATAAAAGAAAAATCCCACTAACTAATGACGGGAAGCTCGGACAAAGTGCTAGGCTGCCCCTTTAGATAAACTGGCTTGTTTTTCTCTCCTTTTCCGAAGGGACGTGTTTTGTGCACAACACTGGAGTAAACCACAAGATTAGGAGTGTAATGAAGATAATAGTCGCTGAGCCTTTGGGTCCCTCTTCTTAACCAAAAGCTTTGGCAGCCTTCTTCCTTCTCCTGCTAAACCTGGATGGGTAGGTTTTATCCTTTCAATGTTACATTGTGTTGATAAGTCAGGAAACTATCACACATACATACCATGAAAATATACGATGAACGGTTGCAAGAACTGGGCATGGCTGGTCTAATGAAGAGAAGGACCAGGGGAGACATGACAGCAGTGTTTCAATATTTGAGGGGCTGCCACAGAGAGGAGGGGGCCGAACTACTTTTCAAGGTACCCAAAGTCCAGACAAGAAATAATGGATGGAAACTGATCAAGAAGAAATTCAACCTGGAAATAAGGAGGAATTTTCTGACAGTGAGAGCAGTCGAACCATGGAACAGGAGTTGCCTTCAGAAGTTGTGGGAGCTTCATCACTGGAGGCTTTCAAGAAGAGACTGGACTGCTGATTGTCAGAAATAGTGTAGGTTCTCCTGCTTGAGTGGGTGCAGGGTTTATTTATTTATTTATTTATTTATTTTATTGGATTTGTATGCCGCCCCCCTCCAAGGACTCCGAGGATTGGACTAGGTGACCTACGAAATCCCTTTCCAACTCTGTTAATGTGATTTCTGTATTACAGATACCCTTCCTTTAGAAACTTGGTTGGTTTTATTTTTTAATGCGTTCAAAAATTTTATGCATCAAAACACAATATACATACAAAATACAAAAGAAAATCAGGGGAAAACCCAAGAAGGAAAAGGGGAAGAGAAAAATGTAGGGTAAGCGGAGGGAAAAGCAGACTTCCAAGTCGTTTCGGTGCCGTAGGATAAGATAACAGCATCAAACCTATGCAGGGGTGGGTCTACTTACCTCCCCCACCAGTTCAAATCGCAAGGGAAGTGTATATTTTGTGTGTACACTAATCTTCACTCGCACATGCATCTCCCTTCCCAGAAAATAATCAACAGCTCCTATACCTTTCTTCTATTCCTGTATCTCTTCTTCTATTCTTTCATTGATATGTTCTATTACTATATCTTCTTTTCTATTATTTCTTGGATATATTTTACTATGAGTATCTCCTCTATAACCTTCATCATGTATTTTACTATGTGTATATAGATGTATACCCACTAAAACCTTCATTGTGTATTGGACAAAATAAATAAATAAAATAAATAAAATAAAATGAAAGCCCCTATCTTCCCTTTTTTCCTCCTCCTCCCAAACCTCTTTGCCCCTTTTGTACCCTGCCTGTTGAGTTTGAGGGCAGGGGACACTTCATTTAGAAATGCAATGTATTTGTTTATTTTGGTCACAGATAACCTATGTCTTTGGGTGAGTCCCAAGAAATAGAATAAAATGCTTTTCTTTCTTTCTTCTTTTCTTTCTCTTTTCTTCTTCTCTTTTTCCTCTTCTCTTCTTTAACTCTTCTTCTTTACTTTTTTCCTTTTATTTTATTAATGTGTTGTACTGTTCTCTCCTTTTTATTCAGTTAAGACATTAACAACCTATTATAATAGAGGCTCAATGCAAAAATTATATATTTGTATTTTTTTATATATATTCCTCATGCTCAAATTTCTCTTTTGTGATTTGTACATGTAGACACATATATATTGTGGCCAGCTTATGCATTTTCTTTCAACATCTTTCAGTGCAAATTGGGTGTTCTTCGTCCCGTTCCCCCCCCCCTCGGTCCGTGCAGTAGCCCACCCCTGATGATGGTGTTGTTCTTTCTTCAATAAAGAAACTCAAAAAATAATTAAAGGAATAGAATAAAATGCTGAAAATAAAATTCTGAAGGACAAGATCAATGTGAAAAAAGAGAAACCAGGAGGGGGCTCTACGTGCCACCTCTGACACGTGTGCCACCAGTGATGGTGAACCCATTGCATGGGTGCCACAGGTGGCACGCAGAGCCATATCTGCTGGCACACGAGCCGTTGCCCTAGCTCAGCTCCAAGGTGCATGTGTGTGCTGGCCAGCTGATTTTTGACTCATATAGAGGCTCTGGAAAGGTGTTTTTGGCTCCCATTTAGCCTACAGGGGGATGGGGAAGGGCATTTTTATTCTCCCCAGCTCCAGGGAAGCCTTTGGAGTGTGGGGAGGGCGAAACACAAACCTGCTGGGCCCACCAGAAATTAGGAAGCAGGCAGTTTCCGGCCTTCAGAGGGCCTCTGGGGGGCAGAAGAAGCTATTTTTGTCGTCCCCCCCCCCCAGGCATTGAATTATGGGTGTGGACACTTGTGCACCTGTGATAGCACATGCCCACGCTCTTTCGGCACTTGAGGGAAAAAAAGGTTCGCCATCACTGCCCCATCCTATTTCAGACAAATGGTGATCCAATTTCTTCTTAAAAACCTTCAGTGATGAAGCACCCACAACTTCTGTAGACAAGCCGTCCCACTGATTAATTGTTCTCACTGTTAGGAAATTTCTCCTTAGTTCTAGGTTGCTTCTCTCCTTCATTAGTTTCCATCCTTGTTTCTTGTCCCACCACTAGGTGCTTTGGAGAATAGATCGACACCCCACATTCTTTGTGGCAGCCCCTCAAATACTGGGACACCTGTTGCCCCTTTTCACTAGACCAGCCATACCCAGTTCCTGCAACCGTTCATCATATGTTTTAGTCTCCAATCCCTTAATCAACTTTGTTGTTCTTCTCTGCGCTCTTTCTAGGGTCTCAACACCTTTTTTCCTTTGGGGTGACCAAAACTGGACACAGTATTCAAAGTATTTTTGCTCAAACGCAAACAAGAAATCCCCCCACCCCATGTTAAAGTTACAGTAATGAAACACAGAGAAAGAAAGGAAAGAATCGACCCTGCTATCAGCGAAACGACAACAATACAAGCCCAAAAAGAATATAAGATGGCGCATTTTAAGATCAAAGCATAAAGAACCATCTTGATGTGCTCAGGATCTGGGTGGGGGGATCCTGTCACAGTCGATGCCAGAAAGTATTATGTCTTTCTTGCTTAAATGGGAACCGTGTCTTTTGCTACTAATTTCTTCAGTTAGGGAGGAAGCCGAACAGCTCTGCAATCAGATGCAGAAGCAGCCTGAAAGCCATTTAAGTTCTCGTAACGCTCCTTTTCACGGGTGCTGAAAAGCCCCTTTATTGCAAACACATGGGCCTGGCACTGAGGCATTTCTTTCGCCTTGTCTTCTCGCCTCCCTTTGTCTCTGCTGTCCTCGGTTCTGCTTTATTGGTCATCCCACCTTTTCTTTTGAATCATTTTATAAGTAGAGTTGGGGGTCAAAAACTACAGGATATTGAGGCCAGGGAGAGGAGAAAGAAAGAAAGAAAGAAGAAAAAGAAAGAAAGAAAGAAAGATGGAAGGAAGGAAGGAAAGAAAGAAAGAAAGATGGAAGGAAGGAAAGAAAGAGAGAGAGAGAAAGAGGAAGGAAGGAAGGAAGGAAGGAAGGAAGGAAGGAAGGAAGGAAGGAAGGAAGGAAGGAAGGACTAGAAACCAAAACTTATGAAGAGAGATTGCTGGAACTGGACATGGATAGAGAAAAGAAGGGCCAGGGGGGACATGATAGCAGTCTACAGGTACTTGAGGGGTTGTCACAGAGAGGAAGAGGTCATGCTGTTTTCCAGGGCACCAGAGAGCCAGACAAGGAATAATGGATGGAAGCTGACCAAGGAGAGATTCAGCCTCAAAATAAGGAAGAACTTCCTGATGGTCAGAGCGATCAACCAGTGGAACGGCCTGCCAGTGGAGCTTGTGAACTCCCCAACTCTGGACATTTTCAAGAGGAGATTGGACTGCCATCTGGCTGGGGTGCTGTAGGATTTCCTGCTTAGGCAGGGGGCTGGACTTGATGACCTGCAAGGTCCCTTTCAACTCTAATAAATAAATAAATAGATGGAGGGAGGGAGGGAGGTGAAGGAAGAGGGAGGGAAGGCGGCAGAGGTGGGCTGCAGCCTGTGGTGCACCTGTGTGTCCTCGTGCGATTTCTCTACCTGCCCAGGTGCAGTAGTAGGATTGCACTGGACTCCACTAGCACTCAGAGCCACGGGGGCGAGCACATGTCACCGTTCCACCTTAGCAGCCCACCTCTGGAGGGAGGGTAGTGGTAGGAAGAGCAGTGATAAATGCCGATTGAATGCACAGAGCCCAACATTTCACAGGGGCTACCCCTTCTTGGTAACTTAAGCAGGCTGGCTGGGGGATTCTGGCAGTTGAAGTCAACACATCTTCAAATTGTCCAGGATGAGAAAGACAGTTCTGGGAAACCACCAAGCCAGAGGGGGAGGGGGGGTTCCTACTGGTGCGGTTCAGTGCAGTCAGTACCAGTCCCTCGGCACCTCCATCCTTTTTTGCGGATTTTTTTTTTAAAAAATCCAGTTTTTTTCTTCTGCACATACAGAGGCGCTGAATTTCTGGCACTGCGCATGCATCTACATCTTGTATTTGGCTTTATTTTTTATTTTTTATTTGCCCCGCCCACTCACTCACTCACTCCTAAGCTGCCTTTCCAGTTCTCATGTGGTGCCTGCCTACAACTGAGCTGCCTCCTCCTGCTTACAGGTAAGTCGCGGCTGCCCCACCAGCACGTCCCGCTTGGGATTTGGAGGCGCTGGCCACTTCCTCTCCAGAACCTCCCCCTTCATGGTCGCCTTGCGGGATATCCTGTTCGCGGCACATACAAGCAGCCACCCGCGAATGTGAGGCTTCTTTGTCAGCCTCTTAGCTGGCAAAACATTAATTTTTGCGGATTCTGTGGGTGTGGCTAGGTAGGAGACATGGGACTGGGGGCGTGAGTGAGATCAAGTTGGCCATACCCATTCAGTCACATGACCCTCAAACCATGTCCACAAAATAAGCCACGGCCCCAGAGCGGTAGTAAAAGAAAATTGGAACCCACCCCTGCACTAAGCCCCTATTCCAGTGCTTCTCAAATAGTGGAGCGGGCCCTCCCTGGGGGGGGCACAGAGCAATGCCGGGGGGGCACATGACCCTGGGAAACATGGGGTTCTTTTGCCACAGGGAGTAAGGGGATTTTTTGCACCGAACAATAGCACACAACACAGAGCAGGAGATATAAAGTGCAGATAACAAACCCTTAGGAGACACCATGGAAAAATATTGAACAGGGATGAAAAGAAAGGAGGAGAGAGACGGAGATGATGAGACAAACAAGTCTCCCGAAAGCCAAGATGAGGAAATATGAGGAAGCGTATGTAGCGCTTGGCATCACTGTGACTACGGTGGGAGGAGAGGAAAGACCGGTATGTTTACTGTGTCCAAAAATGTTGGCAGCAGACAGCATGAAGCCAAATAAATTCAGGCATCACTTGAACACATTACACCCCAATTAAGCCGCTTGAATTTTTTCAGCAAAAAGGTGCCAAATATTGCAAACAAGCATCCTGGCAGAGAGCTGGGGGGGGGATGTTTACTTCTTCCTGGGGGGCTTAACAGAAAATAATTGAGATGCACTGCCTTATTCCAATTTATAATCCTGGACTGTTCATTACAGCACTGGTGTGGTTTCCATGCCGAAAACTATTTCCACGTGTCAGGAGTGCCTGCATTAATTTTTGGAGTTCTCAGAGACTGAGCTCAGGAGTCAAGAAGCTGCTCAGATCTCACTTTCACTGCTGGAATGCAATTTCTGCATCCCACAATTAACTAGGAACACCCTCGAACGAACCACCTCCAACCCCAGCCTGTTATTATTTCCTCTGCTGTCCCTCGGCTTCCCTGCTGCTAATTGGAAGCACGTTTTTTCTCTCTGTTGCTCTCCCTCCATCTCCTCTCCTCTCTTCTTGTGTCCCGTGGATGTGATGCAGGAGACCCAGTTACCCTAGAATTACTTCCCTGAGTCACAAAACCCCTCTTCCCCTTTCTATTCCTTTCCCTTCCCTTCTTCATCAGCTTACTTCCATTCCTTTCCTTTGTCTTCCCTTTCTTTCCGCTCTTTGCTCTTCTTTCCTTTCCTTTTCCCCCCTTACCTTTCCTTCCCCTCTTTTTCTTTTTATTTCTTTTCTTTTGTCTTCTCTAACCTTCCCTTCTTCTTTTTTCCCTTTCCTTCTTCTCTATTATCTTTCCTCCTTTCCTTTCTTCCCTTCCCTTCATTTATTTACTTCCTTTCCCTTATCTTCCATTCCCCTCTTTTTTCTTTTTTTATTCCTTTCCTTTCCTTTTTCTTTTCCTTTTCTTTCCTTCCCTTCACTTACCTCCTTTCCCTTGTCTTCCTTTCCTGTTTTCTTTTTTCTTTCCTTCCTTTCCTTTCTTCTCTATCTCCTTCCCTTCACTCCCTTCCCCTTTCCTTATTCTCTATTTTCTTCTCTTCCCTTCCCTCTTCCCTTATTCTCTATTTCCTATTCTCCTTTCATTTCATTTCCTTCCCTTCCCCTCTTCATGTATTTACTTCTTTTCACTTATCTTCCCTTCCTCTCTTTTCTTTCTTTCTTTCTTTCTTTCTTTCTTTCTTTTCTCCTTCCCTTCCCTTCCAGCCAGCACTTAAGCAGAAGCTCAAATTGTATGGAGTTTCTCAACTGTTGACAACAAAGCTTCTGTCTGGGAAGCTTTAAAAGCAGCAGGGAAAGATAATATTGACAACAATCCCTCCTGGAGCCGTGGGGGAATGACGCATCGCATCCTCTCCCTCCCTCCCGCCAGCCTAGCCCCCTGGCCTGCCTGGTTTACAAATGCAGAGTGTGAAGCATCACAAGAAGTTGCTGTCCTGGCCATCAAAAGGTCTTGGCATCGGCAGTCTTTGTCCTCCATCAATTCTGCTAGGAAACCTATTGAGCGATGCCAGACGGCAGCTTAGAAAAACGAAAGGCATTGGAACGTGTGGGCACATTGACAAAACACCTGCCTGCGACACGTTAAACCAACATCTATTTCCTGAGATTGTTGTGGGAGGCAACTGGACAGGTCTGGGGAAATAACTCAAAGGCTTTAGGAAAGTTTCCAAAACTTTTTCCTTCATTGTTTATTTGTTTGTTTTAATTCTCTCCTGCTTTATTATTTTTACAAGTAACTCAGCAGGGTAATCATATTCATGACTTAGGCGTCTGTCCTACTTTGTAGAGCAGGTGATTGGCAAACAATGCTTCCCTTTCGGATTATATTCCCTTCCTTTCTTTGCTGAATGTCTCTTATTCTCTCCCCGCGCCTGGCATAAACTTGCTTGCCTTGAAAAAGCAAATAGCCTACGGAGGTCTGTAACTTGGTTGTTTTACTTGCATACATTCCATTAATCTAATTGTGGTAATATTGTGAGTGCTAGAAGACTCACACCCTTCCAGCACTGATGATGCTACCTGCTTTGGTAATGAAATGTCTGTAGGAAAACAATTAAACTCAGAGAGCACCAAGGACCCCAGAGTCTTCCTCCTCCTCCTTCTCCTCCTCCTTCTCTCTAGCCCTGATGAAGTTAACTAGTTTGGTAATGAAATGCCTGCAAGAAAAGGACCAAGGACCCCACAATCACCGCTGCCATTGTCCTCCTCCTCCTCCTCATGTCTGCAAATCTCACTCCCTTCTAGCACTGCTGATGTTAACTAGTTGGGTAATGAAATGTCTGCAAGAAAAAATCAAGCACAGAGAACTCCAATGATCCCACAGTTATCCTCCTCCTCTATCACTGATGCCGTTAACTAGCTGGGTAATGAAATGTTTACAAGAAACCAACCAAGCTTAAAGGGGACCAAAGATCCCCCATTTCAACCCTGACCTACAAATATTCTCCTTTATTGAAGACTGGGGTGTTCAACTTCAGCAACTCTAAGACTTGCGGGCTTCAACTCCCAGAATTCCCCAGCCAGCCTTGCCCTAAAGTTGCTGCGGTTGGGCACCCTTGCTATAGGCATGGTTCTGCCCGTAACAGATAACATCCAGGGCCTGGTGTGTGATGTGGAACGGTGTGCCAAGAACATCAAAGGGATGTGCATGAAATTGAGGTTAATGTGACATTTGAAGAAGGGGGGTGCGTGTGTGGAAGAGACCATTCTTTAAGAAAACAACGGCACCCTCAGTCCTTCCTCCTCCCTTTTAAGCCAGATGGAAATGTGGCAACCCCATCCAAGAGTTCCAGTAAACTGGAGTTTAGATTCCCCTGCCTGCTTTAATAATTCAGCTGCCAACTGCATCTTCTCTGTAGCTCTATTATGGGCTTTTTCTCTCTCTCTCCTCCCGCTCTATTTTGTTATGCATTAAGTCAAAGCACAGACAAAGAGGCACCACGCGTATTAAAAAAAAGTCAGAAGGGGGGGGGGAGGAAGAATAGCTTGCCGCATCTTGCCCAGAGGAAGCAACTATTTTAAAAGAAACCATTCCCTCCTTTGCCAGTCGGGCTTCACTGGTTGTGTAGGTAGTCTTCCACTTACGACCATGTGGGTAAGCGAAGCAGTTGTTGAATGAATTTTGCCCCATTTTTACCACCTTTCTTGCCATTGTTCTTAAGCGGTGGATAGATGGATGGATGGATGGATGGATGGATGGATGGATGGATGGATGGATGGATGGATGGAAGGAAGGAAGGAAGGAAGGAAGGAAGGAAGGAAGGAAAATAGCAATAGCATTTAGACTTATATACTGCTTCACAGTGCTTTTACAGCCCTCTCTAAGTGGCTTACAGAGTCAGCCTCTTGCCCCCACTAATGTCAGTCCTCATTTTACCCACCTCGGAAGGATGGAAGGTTGAGTCAACCTTGAGTCAGTCAGGATTGAACTGTTGATAGTGGGCAGAGTTAGCCCACAATACTGGATGGATGGATGGATGGATGGATGGATGGATGGATGGATGGATGGATGGATGGATGGATGGATGGGAGGGAGGGAGGGAGGGAGGAAGGAAGGAAGGAAGGAAGGAAGGAAGGAAGGAAGGAAGGAAGGAAGGAAGGAAGGAAGGAAGGAAGGAAGGAAGGAAGGAAGGAAGGAAGGAAGGAATATACCGATAACACTTAGAGCAGGGGTTACAAACCCGGGCCACTTTAAGACTTGTGGACTTCAACTCCCAGAATTCCTCAGCCAGCAAAGCTCAACACCTTACCTCAAAGCTGGCTGAGGAATTCTGGGGGTTGAAGTCCACAAGTCTTAAAGTGGCCCGGGTTTGAGACCTCTGACTTAGAGTTATATACTGCTTCACAGTGCTTTTATAGCCCTCTCTAAGCGGTTTACAGAGTCAGCTTATTTCCCCCAACAGTCTGAGTCCTCATTTTAGCCACCTCGGAAGGATACAAGACTAAGTCAACCTTGAGCCAGTCAGGATCAAACTGTTGGCAGTGGGCAGAATCTGCCTGCATTACAGCATTCTAACCACTGCGCCACCATGGCTCTTTAATAAAGTCCAGTGCATTTCAGATGAGTTGTCTCAACAAAGCTAGCACTTCAGTTCTGTGTTCGTTTGTTTTTTGTTCAAACTACCTTGCAAGGCTAATAGGATGCAAATAAAGGATCTCCTATCAAATAGGATGCTATGAAAAGCAGCTATGTCCCAATAAGGCTGCGACAGTGGGTGTGGTCAATCCTTACAAAACCCATTTACCAAAGTACAATAAGTGTTCGCTGTGACAATCTTGTGCCCACTAGGTGAAGTTCTACTTATGTTTTTTTTCCTTTTACTGCTGCTTATTTTGAAGGCAGTGTGGGATGGCTTCCAACTGTGTAAGCTGAAACCTACTCCTATGAATAAAATAATGCTAGAGGCTGATGTTATTCTACACCATGCCAATATCCCCTTTCTTTCTTTTTTTCCCAAATTAAAATAATCTTTAAAATAATAAGTCTGAGAGAGAGAGAGCTGGGGCAGGAAACTGTCCAGAGCCACAGGCAAATTGGTGTTCCACATTCCCTAAACATATACTACAAGGTCTAGTAAACTCCACAATCTGATGTATCTTTGCAGGAGCGTCTCATTCACCTGGGGAAAAAAATGTCTGGAATTTTAAATAATGTATTCTTTGTTTTCATATTTAGACATCGCTCTCTGCGATGTTAGGGATGATGGAGATGATTTGACTTTCCAAAAGGAAAAAAAACCTCAAAACCCTGGGGGTTGTTTGGTCAACTTTGGGTGACCAATTGCTAATTAAAGCACACAATACCAACCAGCATTTTCCACATTGGGCAAGTTATGGATGTGTGAATAGACTCTCATAAGTCCCCAATACTGAGAATTGTGGGAATTGAAGTCTCCATGGGAATGCTTGCAAGCAATAGTGTCTGGGGAATTCTGGGAGTTGAAGTCCGCAGGTCTTAAAGCTGCCAAGGTTGGATACCCCTGCTTTAAATAGTTAAGCTTGGGTGAGGCACTGACCTGGTTGAGCATATTATGACGTGTCTGCTGGACTTCAGTTTCCAAATGGGGTTTGTTCAGGCACCTTCTCTTATCTTTCTCCATGGACCTGGCTGGCTGGACTTCTGGACATAAGATTAGCAATGTCCAAAGAGCCATAGTGTTCTTAGCAGTCCTAAATTGCATTAACAAAGGGATACAAGCAAGATCAAGGGAGGTACTAATACCATTCTATAAAGCCTTAGTAAGACCACTCCTAGAGTATTGTTTCCAGTTTTGATCACACTATAAAAAAAGATGTTGAGGCTCTAGAAAGAGTGCAGAGAAGAGCAACCAAGATGATTAGGGAACTGGAAGCTAAAACATATGAAGAACGGTTCCAGGAACTGGACATGGCTAGTCTAGTGAAGAGAAGGACCAGGGGAGACTTTTATTTTATTTTATTTTATTGTTTTGTCAAGTACATATTGGTGGTATACAAAGAAATAACAATGTTTATATACATGATACTAGTAAAAAAAAGTAACATTAGGACAGGGGACTGAAGGCACTCTGGTACACTTATGCACACCCCTTAACTGACTTCTTAGGAATCGGGAGATGTCAACAGTGGATAGTCTAACTCTAAGGGTAAAGTTTTGGGGGTTAGGTGATGAAACTACAGAGTCAGATATTGAGTTCCATACATCAACTACTCGCTTAATAAAGTCGTATTTCTTGCAGTAGAGTTTAGAATGGTTTACTTTAAGTTTGTATCTGTTGTGTGCTCATGTGTTGTTGTGATTGAAGCTGAAGTAGTCGTTGAGAGGAAGGACATTGTAGCAGATAATTTTATAGACCATGCTTAGGTTGTGTTTAAGGTGACGTAGTTCTAAGCTTTCTAAACCTAGGATTGTAAATCTGGTTGCACATGGTATTCTGTGGTGAGTAGAGGGCTCTTCTAGTAAAGTATTTCTGAATATTTTCTAGTGTGTTCATGTCCGAAATGTGACGTGGGTTACAGACAGATGAGCTGTATTCAAGGATTGGTCTGGTGGAAGTTTTTTATGCTCTGGTTAGTAGTGTGAGATTACCGGAGCAGAAGCTACGTAAGATTAGGCTAACAACTCTTGAAGCCTTTTGGGGGATGTTGTTGCAGTGGGCTTTGGCACTTAATAATAATAATAATAATAATAATAATAATAATAATAATAATAATAATTCCAAGGTCTTTCACGGAATGAGGGTTGTCTGTAAAATCTTGTCTATTCAGCTTGTATTTGGTATTCTGATTCTTTTTGCCAATGTGTAGAACAGAGTATTTCTTGGTTGAGATTTGGAGTTGCCAGATGGTTGACCATTCCAAAACAAAGTCAAGGTCTTTTTTGAGAGTAGCTGTGTTATTGGCGGTGTAGAAAAGTTTTACATTGTCCGCGAAGAGAACACAGTTACTTTTAGAATAGAATAGAATAGAATAGAATAGATTTTTTATTGGCCAAGTGTGATTGGACACACAAGGAATTTGTCTTGGTGCATATGCTCTCAGCGTACATAAAATAAAATATACATTTGTCAAGAATCATGTGGTACAACACTTAATGATTGTCATAGGGGTCAAATAAGCAATGAAGAAGCAATATTAATAAAAATCTTAGGATATAAGCAACAAGTTACAGTCATACAGTCAACATGGGAGGAAATGGGTGAAAGGAATGATGAGAAAAACTAGTAGAATAAAAGTGCAGATTTAGTAGAAAGTCTGACAGTGTTGAGGGAATGTAACACAATTGCTTGTAATCTATAATGTAACATCGTAGCAATATTTGAGGGGCTGCCACAGAGAGGAGGGGGTCAATCTATTTTCCAAAGCACCGGAAGGCCAGACAAGGAATAATAGATGGAAATTGATCAAGAAGAAATTCAACCTGGAAATAAGGAGGAATTCTGACAGTGAAAGCAATCAATCAATGGAACAGAAGTTGGTTTTGGAAAAGAAGTTGTGGGAACTTCATATCTGGAAGCTTTCAAGAAGAGATTGGACTGCCGTTTGTCAAAAATGGTGTAGGGTCTCGTGCTGGGGTGGAGGGTTGGACTAGATGACCTACAAGGTCCCTTTCAACTCTGTTAATCTGTATCTGGAGGCAACCATTGGGGTAGAATATCAATTATTAGCTCCAATTATTAGCTTTTAACCAAAAACGTTAGTGACAGGTTGTCTCCAGTTTTCTATCTGCCAGCGGTGGGTTGCTACCAGTTCACCCTGGATTGAGCAAAGCAGTAGTGGCAGCAGTGGGAGGATCTGCAGCAGGCACATATGTGCACACTCCCAACAATGAACCCATAGCGATGGAATTTGAAACCCACTTCTGGTGTCCTGTGACCGAGGGTTGGTGCTTTTCCTCAAGTCCCATTTTCAGCACGGAAGGTCCCGGTTGCGGGGAGAGAGGCCCAGATGTTTCCAATGCAGATCAAATGCTTCTTTCCTGTGCCTGAAGTCAGCCTTGACAAGCAGTTCTCCCTTCCAGGAAAAGCATATTGACAGGTCAATTTACGGTTCCCTTAATGGCGGTAGGCCCCTCCTGAATCTATGGCAGCATTCCAGAAATTCAGAGATGGATTCAGCTGTTAAGGAAGAAGAAGAATCCAACGGCTAGCCACTTCTCGGGAACTTTGGAAGCCCGGCAGATGCCCTCATGCAATGACGTGCCATCCCTCAAAGCACAATTTTTGCAGAACACCCGGCATATAAATTCAAAGCTCAACCCCAACAAGACTGAGTGGCTCTGGGCATTTCCTCTGAAGGAAAAGGTGACAGCCGGGCTGGGGGGCTTCCCAGCAGCCTCCGAACGCCGAACGCAGAAGTTCGGGTTTGGCGTTCGGCTTCGGGAGGCTGCTGGGAAGCCCCCCAGCCCGGCTGTCACCTTTTAAAACAGCCGCGCGGCTTCCCAGCAGCCTCCGAACGCCAAACCCGGAAGTTCAGGTTTGGCGTTCGTAACACGAAAAAAGTTCGTAAGAAGAGGCAAATTTTTTCTGAACCATTCGGAGGCTGCTGGGAAGCTGCGCGGCTGTTTTAAAAGGTGACAGCCGGGCGGCGGGGCTTCCCAGCAGCCTCCGAACGCCGAATGCGGAAGTTTGGGTTTGGCGTTCGGCTTCGGGAGATGCCTGGGAAGCCGCGCGGCTGTTTTAAAAGGCTGGGGGGGTTGCTGGGAAGCCCCCCAGCCCGGCTGTCACCTTTTAAAACAGCCGTGCGGCTTCCCAGCCGTCTCCCAAAGCCGAATGCCAAACCCAAACTTCTGCGTTTGGCGTTCGGAGGCTGCTGGGAAGCCGCGTGGCTCCTTTAAAAGGTGACAGCCAGGCTGGGGGGCTTCCCAGCAACCCCCCCAGCCTGGCTGTGACCTTTTAAAACAGCCGCGCAGCTTCCCAGCCGTCTCCCAAAGCCGAACGCCAAACCCAAACTTCCGCGTTTGGCATTCGGAGGCTGCTGGGAAGCCCCGCCGCCCGGCTGTCACCTTTTAAAACAGCCTGGGGGCTTCTCGACGGCCTCCTGAACGCCGAACCCGGAAGTTTGGGTTTGGCATTCGGCGTTCGGGAGGTCGCTGAGAAGCCCCCAGGCTGTTTTAAAAGGTGACAGCCGGGCGGCAGCGGTTTTTTTTGCGGGGGGTTTTTTGGTTGCACGGATTAATTGACTTTACCTTGTTTCCTATGGGAAACAATGTTTCGTCTTATGAACCTTTCATCTTACGAACCTCCCCCTGGAACCAATTAGGTTCGTAAGACGAGGTATGACTGTATTTGACTTTTCTATCTTTGTATTGTATTATTCATTGTTGTAAGCCACACTGTGGCCCATGGGATTGGGCAGCATAGAAGTCAAATAAATTAAATTAAATTAAATTAAATTAAAAGGTAGAGCCGATGACAGATACAAATAGAATACCTCTTAATATAAGATTTGTTTTATTAAGAACTAGCTGATAACCTGGCATTGGCCGGGTATTCATTTATCCCAATTGTATATTGGCGGAAAAGAAGCACAGACCTCAAAGCCTTTGTCTCAGAGAGAGCCATTGAGATGGGCCTTTCTCCCCCCTACTCCCATGCCCATCATCCCTGCCCTCTCCCTGCCCCCTCCCATGAGCTCCTCTTTCCACGATCCTGACTTCAAATCCACCTTCTGCCAAGAGAAGGGGACATCAGGCACTTCCACATTCGCCTGTGGGAAGGTGAACGTTACAGCTGGCTTCCCAGAGGAAGCTGCGAAGGAAGTGACATCACAAACAATTGCCATCCTAGGACACCACACTCGCTCTCCTTAATGGACCAGGCATTTCAGCATTATGCTGGAACACACGTTAGTGCTATATACATAACTGGTTGGGTTTGGCAATACAGTGATACCTCATCTTATAAATGCCTCGTCATACAAACTTTTCGAGATACAAACCCGGGGTTTAAGATTTTTTTGCCTCTTCTTACAAACTATTTTCACCTTACAAACCCACCGCCACCGCTGGGATGCCCCGTCTCCGGACTTCCGTTGCCAGCGAAGCACCCGTTTTTGCGCTGCTGGTATTACCATGAGGCTCCCCTCCATGGGAAACCCCACCTCCGGACTTCCGTGTTTTTGTGATGCTGCAGGGGAATCCCAGCAGGGGAATCCCAGTAGTGCAAAAACGGGCGCTTTGCTGGCAACAGAAGTCCGGAGGTGGGGTTTCCCAGCAAGAGGAGCCTCAGTGAAATCGCAGCATTGCAAAAACACAGAAGTCAGGAGGTGGGATTTTCCATGGAGGGGAGCCTCAGGGGAATCCCAGCAGCGCAAAAACGGGCGCTTCGGCTGGCAAAAAGGGTGAATTTTGGGCTTGCACGCATTAATTGCTTTTCCATTGATTCCTATGGGAAACATTGTTTCGTCTTACAAACTTTTCACCTTAAGAACCTCATCCCAGAACCAATTAAGTTTGTAAGACAAGGTATCACTGTATATAAAATAAACCAACAATGTATGCTTACATGGATTAGAAAACTATTGTTTTAAGAGTTAGTGTTATGGATTGCCATAAGAGGGAGCCAGAAGTGTGATTCTCTCTCTCTGACTCTCTCTGCTATTTCTGTTATTTCTCTGCGACTGCTGTAGTAAGAACTGTGTGTTCAAATGATGGTTTATGTATTTGTAAGCTGAACAAGTAAGACTTATAGTTTTGTAGATATATTGAGATGTGTTGGCTGATTTAACTGTGTATGACTAGAACTGTTCTTGACTAAGATATTTGCCAAAGTAAATATTATTTTATACACATAATGTATCTGAACCATTACTTGTATCTCTGGGCTATCAGCTGGATATCTGCTACAACACATTTCCTCTGTGTATGTGTATCTTTGACAACTCAGAGACCACTCTGCACACTCCTTAATAACACACACACACACACACACTAAGGAGTACTAGGGGTGTCTTACCCACCCCCAGTATTTTTTTTCCAAATAGTAAGTCAGTAGCTAAAAACCCATGACTGGCTATGACACTATATAAAGGGGCTTGATAAAATGACACTTAAAGCTTGAAAAGTAAAGAGTAGTTAAAACAGGGACTGTATTATTTTGTTAAAGATGGTAAGCTAGGTTTGTTACAGATGAAGATATTATTTGCATAGCAGACTTTCAATTCGTCCCTCATATGAATTGCTCAGGACCTCCCTGTAAACATTATTCCTGGTTTTATTCACTGTCTGGAGGATGACCAGGCTGTCAGGTGAACTGACTCTGGAGCATGCCACACAGAACTGGCCATGGAACAGGCAGCCTCCCTTCCTTGTGTTTGCCTAATTGCACCTGTACATCTTTTCCTGCACTTTTTGCCTCTTTTCTCTTTAACTGGTGTTACAGTAGAAGGAACAGATTCGTCTGAACTGAGGAGGAAAATAAAGAGGGGGATCTGTCTCTGCCTACAAGCATCCATTGGTATTCATCTAGCTAGTGTCCTGTTAGTGTGTGAGAGAGTTGAGGGGTGTTTTGGAAACTGAAACGGTAGTTGCTGTATGAGCAAGAAGAAAGGAGTCTGTGTGTGGCTCAACTCAACAGTTCTGTAGTAAAGCTGCTTGCTGCTGTGAAAGCAAAAGTGTAACCAAAACTCCTCTGCTTGTGTTTTGCATTTGGATCAGATTTCTTTTCAGGTGGGAGGGTGGAGTAGAACTCCTTAGCATCAGAGCTTGTTAATAATAATACAGTAGTACCTCATGATACGAACCCCTCGTCATACGAACTTTTCAAGATATGAATCCGGGGTTCGGAATATTTTTACCTCTTCTTACGAACTTTTGTCGCCTGACGAACCCACCGCCACTGCTGGGATGCCCTGCCTCCGGACTTCCATTGCAACGGCGTTCGGGTTGAGGAGACTGCCGAGAAGCGCCACCGCCCAGCTGTCACCTTCTGAAACAGCCCGGGGGCTTCTCGGCGTTCTCCTGAACACTGAACCCGGAAGTTCGGCAAAAGTTTGGGTTCAGCGTTCGGGTTCGGGAGACCGCCGAGAAGCGCCGTTGCCCAGCTGTTACCTTCCCAGAAGAGCCATGGAGCTGTCGGCTGGTCAGATGGCTCAAACGGAGGTGGGGAATCCCAATAGGGAATTCCAGGGGCAGAGCTTTGACGTCACGGAGACGTCCTTCCTGGCTGGCGGAAACAACAGCCGGGCGGTGGAAGGTGACAGCCAGGCAACGGCGCCCGGCAGAGTGCCCGTTTTTGCGATTTTTGGGGGAGGGCTTGCACACATTAATCAGTTTTCCATTGTTTCCTATGGAAAACATTGTTTCATCATACGAACTTTTCAACTTACGAACCTCCTCCAGGAACCAATTAAGTTCGTAAGACAAGGTATCACTGTATAAGAAATACTCATGTTCCGATGGTCATTTTGAAAAATCCTTTCTTAATGAGCATCTAGAAGGCAAGATGGCAAATTTCAACTTCATGGCTTTATGGTTGTGGAGATTTTGTGATTAATGTGTGAGTGGTTTTCACTTTTGTATATATAAATTAGAATAGAGGTAGAAACTAGAAAGGGGGAAATATTATTATGCATATTTCTATATAATACTTTAAAATTAATATGTAAATATAAAGATCAGAAGTTAAAAGATGATTTTATCATGTATACCTAAATACTACTACTATAGTTATTAGTATTGTGTATCAAAACATTGAATAATTAAATGACTTGTAGAGCAAATATGAACATGTTAATAATTTTAATATTTAGAATAGTATTAGAATTATGTATGATTAATATAACTAATACTATCAATATTCTCACTATTATTTTGCATCAAAACTAATGATACTCAGATGCCACACTGTTAGTATTCAATATATGTTGTTGTTTTTTTAAAGGTACAACTGAAAATTCTAAAAAAGCAGCACTTGAAATTCAAAACACAAGATATGATGATCAATAATGACCATAATGTCTGCGGCTAGGAAGACAACAAAACAATGAAAGGGAAAGGTTAATTAAAAGGGCCCTTTTGCAGTATATATTTGCAGGGTCCCAAATTCTGTACACATAAAATACCAAAAAAAAATTAAAATTAATGAGGGGCTGGGGTTTTTTTTCAGTAAAATAGCATTAAGACTTTTTAGCAATGTTTCTGGGAAAGATGTTTAGACTCCTTGCTTGCCAGGTCCATGCAAATACAAGTAGTTTTTGATTTACAACTGTCTGTTTAGGGACTATTCCAAGTTACAACAGCAATGGAAAAAGTGACTTGTGACCTTTTTCATACTTATGACCATTGCAGCATCCCCAGAGTCATGCAGACAAAATTTGGACACTTGACAACTGGCTCATATTTATGACGGTTACAACAAGGGTGGAATCCGGTTTTCTGCGCTGCCTGTTCTTTCAGTAGGCCCGCACTCATTTGCAGTGGTTGTGTGGGTATGCAATCTGGGCACGCACTCATGCGAAGTGCTTAAAACACAGCTTCTGCACAGAAGCAGAAAAACAAGATGAGCTAATTCGGGGGCGTGGCAGGCGTGGATTGCTGCTGGTTCTAGTAGCCCAGGCCACCAAGTTACTAACGGTTCTATAGAACCGGCCCAAACCAGGAGGAACCCACCTCTGTGTCCCGGCCGAGGTCTTGAGATTCGCTTTTGCAACTTTCTGACAAGCAAATGCAGTGAAGGGCTACCAAAATTTTTACTACCACACTGTGAGCGTGGCTTATGCAGGGTGCCCTGCATTTTTTCCCCCAACATCTTTCAGTGAAAATTGGGTGCTCTGGGGTGGAGCTCCATTGTCGCTCCAACCCCTCTGCGTTCCCCCCACCCACCCTGGTCCGGGCAGCAGCCCACCCCTGAGCAATGTAATGCCAAGTTTACTTAACAACTAGGGCAGGGAAGTCGTAAAAATAAGGCAAAACTCACTTAACAAATTGTTTCACTTAGCAAAATAAATTTGGGGCTTACTTGTGGCCATAAGTTGAGGACTATTTATAAATCCTTCCTGGGAAACACAGAGAGAGACAGACAGACAGAGACAGAGAGAGATGGACAAAGCTGAGTAAGCCCATGGCATTTGCTGTGTCTGGTGAAAATTATAGTTGTTATATTATTACACTAGCCTACATAAGTAAGACATCATGTTCTGAATAACCTACTGGGGGAGAGAAAATTGGTCAAAACAGAGGCGTGCAATTATTAAGACAGGTTGATTCCTGCACTTGGCTGGAAGCAATGTCTTAGAACTTCGTGGTCTAACTCAGATGTGTCCAACTTTTGGACAACTTTTAAGACTGGTGGACACTCCTGATCTCCTTCCATTAAGCTCACACCAAACAAGGAATAGTGGATGGAAGTTGAAGGAGGATTCAACCTGGAAATAAGTAGGAACTTTCTGACTGAGAATAAACTAATGGAACAGAAGTTGCCTTCCGAATTTTATTTATTTATTTATTTCATAGGATTTATAAGTTGTGGAAGCTTCATCACTGGAGGTTTTCAAGAAGACGTTAGACTGCCATCTGTCAGAAATAGTGTAGAGCAGTGATGGTAAACCTTTTTTGGTTCGTATGGCAAAAGGGTATGTGTGCGTGCTCTAGCACTCACACACATGCCCACACACATTCCCTCCCTTCACACATGTGCACACACACACACACCATGCTCCCCTATGCATGCCCACAGGCCTCACTAAAGGCAGAGATGGTTAAAAAAATGGGCAAACAGGCAAACCGGAAGTTCGGAAATACGGACTTCTGGTTTGCCTGTTGTGCTGTTTTTTGCACCTCTGGATGACGAAACCGCCTTACCCAAGGCCAAAAATCAGCTGGACAGTGTGCGTGCGCTGGAGCTGACATGGTGCAATGCCTTACATGCCCTCCAATGTGGCTCCATATGCCACCTGTGGCAGCATGCCTTAGGTTCTCCATCACTGATGCAGGGTCTTCTCCTTGAGCAGGGGGTTGGACCTGATGACCTACAAGGTCCCTTCCAATTCTGTTAATCTGCAAGCCACTTTTCTCCAGATTCCCAAACTTTAACTTCTCGGAAGATACTGTTCAGATCGCATAAATAGGGTAGATTTAACTGAGATTATACTTTAAGACTTGCGAAATTCTGATGATACAGCTTTATAGTAAAGTAGAATTAGATTATCTCATCATGTTTTCTGTCTGATCTACTTTAGAAAGCCTTGTTGGCTGGGGAATTCTGGGAGATGAAGTTGGCCCACTTTCAGGTTGCCACGGTTGACAAACACAGCTTCGTCTGCCTTACGTTGACTTGGCTACTATCTCAGACAAAGTGGGTGGTGTTTCTCAATTATCCAGGTGATAGTTGTCTCAAAGGTACTTTTTTTCCCTTCAAAAGACTGGATTGTTTTTTAAAAAAAACAATACAGTTGCATTTTTAAGGAAGGGAGAAGCACCTTTGAGATACCTCACACCACGTGTTGCCCCAATAATTCATTAATTTACGGCAAGGGTCTCCAAACATTCAGAGCAATATTTTCCACGGTTTTTTTCGCAGTCAGTAGCTCAGCTCTAGATTTATTTATTCTGACTCTTTTTTTAAAAAAGCAATTATGTTGGTAGGTGATTAAAGGAGCCTCCGTTGCTAATCTCCCTGATTCTCTCTCTAAAACACAACGGATTTTGCCACTAGATTCGCACCTTGCCCTAAACAATCCTGTGGTTAGTTTGGCTTGGGATATTCTTGTTGTGAACACAGGCTTTGTGGTTTGTATTAAGGCTGGGCACACTTACACAATGATTTGGAAGATGCTTCTGATAGTATCTATTGTGCCAGCGCTTCTCTGCCACTTATTAAGAGTCACATAATATAGAACTTCATTCCAGAAGCAGGTCATTTGCATCAGGCCATCACAAACCACATGTTGCCTTTTTGATATTGGCATGGCTTGGTCACCACGACGTAAAAAAGATATTGAGACTCTAGAAAGAGTGCAGAGAAGAGCAACGAAGAGGATTAGGGGACTGGAGGCTAAAACATAGGAAGAATGGTTGCAGGAACTGGGCATGGCTAGTTTAATTAAAAGAAGGGGGGACATGATGGCATTCTTCCAGTATCTCAAGGGTTGCCACAAAGAAGAGGGAGTTCAAGCTATTCTCCAAAGCACCTGAGAGTAGGACAAGAAGTAATGGCTGGAAACTAAACTAGGAGAGAAGCAACTTAGAACTAAGGAGAAATTTCCTGGCGGTGAGAACAATTAACCAGCCGTCCAACCACTGTTACTTCCTTGAAGACGTTTACCAAGACAAAAAAACCAAACAAATAAAATCTAAAAAAAACTAAGGTCAAGAACCTTTTTTTTTTTTTTTTTGGTAATTATTATCATTTAGGAATCTCCAACTCCTGTTTTAGATATCCAATAGCGAAACGCATATGAGAGTGGCTGTATTATTGCGAAGTCCAGTGGCAGCTCAGAAGTGGTAGAGCTTGCGGTGATGTTCCCCAAAGGAGTTCTTCCGGGTGGACAGGTGGAACTCTAGAAGTTAGGAATGAGCTAGGCCACCACGACCAAACTCGGGCAACATGACCAGATTTGTGTCTGAACCTTGGAAAGAATTGTTAGTGCTCTGGAAGATCTTCTCCGCTACAGAGGCATGGAAGGGTGGCTTAGACTTGGAGGCCAGGTTGAAACTGGACAGGGCCTGCTGGAAGCCCGCCGCATACTTCTGAAGGTCGTTGCTGAGCCAATTCACGATGTTGGCTTCCTCCGAGGAGCCTTGCTTGAAAAGGCAGACGGTGTTGATGGTGTTGGCCCGTTCGTTATCCTTGATCACAATGACGTTTTTCTCCTCCAAGTTCTCCAAGGCCAGGTCAAAGTCGTTGGAGGTCATCGAAACGATGCTGGATTGGCTGGTGGTTTTCTTGGCTTTGAACAGGTCCTTGTCCTTCAAACTCAAGGTGGCCACGTCGATGAAGCAAACCACCTCGCAGTTATCGTCCCTGGGAAGGTCTTGTCTGTATAAGTCTATTGGGCACAGCCCCGCCTGGCTATTTAACCAATCGATTTCCTGAGCCATCTTCGTGACTTTGGAAAAAAGGAACTGTAGAGGTCCAAGATCATTTGAAGGGTTCAGTTTTCAGTTGGTTGGCCTGGATGATGCTGCCAGCTTCAAGGTGCTCCTTCTCCTCTCTACTTCTTCCTGCTGCTTGAGAGCAGAAGTCTTGTCCTTTGCGTAAGAACTCCTGGTTTCTACAGCAGCAAGTGACATCACAAACCATCCGTGACTACCACTCACCAGAGACATATGCATTGTAGGTCAACAAGAGCTATGCTGCTGAACAATTCCTGGGTCACTGGTTCTCAACCTTTCTAATGCTGTGATCCCTTAATACAATTCCTCATGTTGTGGTGGCTCCCAACTATAAGTCTAGCACCAATTCTCCCAACAGAGCTTTAAGCTGATTGGCGGGAAGATCAGAGGGACACTCCCATTGTACACACCTGATTGGTTGGATTGTAAAAATATGCTCCCAGGCACCAGAATAGAAGCTTTAGTTTGTAACACCATGGGAAATTTGTCTTTTCCCATGGTCTTAGGTGACCCGTGAAATGGTCATTCGACCCCCAAAGGAGTCCCGACCCCCAGGTTGAGAACCACTGCAGGCGTAGACCTTTGAGCTGTATCTCCAAGCAATTCCGTCACTGCCAAGGCTGTCAGTGAGGCAGGCACAACATTCAAGTGTTTTAACTTATGTTAAAGTATTCACCTGGGGGTGGGGGGGAGAAATTTCCTAGCATATGCAGAATGCCTTAGTACCAAAAAGGAGGGGCTAGATGTCTGTGTGTGTGTGTGTGTGTGTGTGTGTGTGTGTGTGTGTGTGTGTGTGTGTACATGTGTACTATATCTATATATGTAGCATCTATGTGTACACTTTTGAGACAGGCAACAGAATTTCACTTTTAATGCGTGGTAGTGTGCCCACACTAAAAAATGACAGCAAAGTTTGTCTGTCTGTCTATCTGTCTATCTTCTAACTATCCATATCTATCATCTCTATCTATCTATCTATCTATCTATCTATCTATCTATCCATCCATCCATCCATCTATCCATCCATCCATCCATCTATCATATCTATCTATCTATCTATCTATCTAATCTAATCTATCTATCTATCTTCTATAGGCACAAAATTATACAATCCCTCAAAAATTAGACTTTTAAATTTTAATTAGACTTGCTGTTTTCCTGCCTATTGTTTTTTTTCCCTTTTTCTCAATAAAAAATGGTTCCATTAAACCATTGCTCTTTTTCATTGTACTCTTTTGTACAGTAAACACGATCTAAATCAAGATATTTGATTTGATATATATTGAAATGGATTTCCACCACACCCCCACGGCCACATTCCAGGTTTATGAGAGTCCTGTCAATGGCCTTCTGTGTTGTGCGTTGATGCAAACATAGACTGCAGACACAACCATCATGCAAATATGCATTATTACACTCCCTACTAGATATCTCAGTACATGGTATTTCTCTTTAAACTGGACAGTCTGCAATTTGCAATACATCAGCATCTGCGCAGTCTCTTTCTTGGCATTATTTGCTTTTTTAAAAACTATTTTGAAAACATCCTGTTTTTGTTTTGGAAAAAAGCTAGCCATTCCATGCAAAGGCTGTCCTTGTCTAGCAAGACATGGTGCCAAGACAGATTGAACAAGGGCTAGATTTATGGGCCAAGGAGCTTTCCAAGAGAGAAGAAAGGGGCTCTAATATGTATATCAAATATAAAAATACTTCTTGGGATCGAAAGAGTAACACCTGGTAAAGAGCACACTTGGAATACTGCAACCAACTTTGGTCACCCTGCTACATTCATTTTGAAATCATGGAAATAAGATTAAACAACTTTGATGAAAATAAATTGGAGAAGCTGATGGCACGATGGAATAAGGTGAAAGGTTATATGCTGAGTAGAATCTGTGACGCAAATGTGAAAAGTAAACTCCAATCACTCTTTCAGTAATAATAAATGCAAAGTAGAGCCAAGGATATATATATATATAAACTAGTAAATATTTGAACCCCCCGCAATTGGTGGTGGTGGTGATGGTTATTGTCAGTCGGGTGATGGGCACACGCACTGTGCACTGTTTTATGTTTGTTTTATGTAACCATATCTACGAAATCAATAAAAATATATTTTTAAAAAAGAGAGAGAGAAGAAAAGGGCTCTAATATGTATATCAAATATAAAAATACTTCTTGGGATCGAAAGAGTAATGCCTAGTAAAGAGCACACTTGGAATACTGCAACCAATTTTGGTCACCCTGCTACAAAAAAAAATGTTGAGACTTTGGAAAAAGTTCAGAGAAGAGCAACTAAGATGATCAAAGGCTTGGAGACCAAAACATAGAAAGAATGGCTGCAGATTTTGGGTCTGGTTAGTTTTAAAAAAAGAAGAATTAGGGGCAACATGATAGCATTATTCCAGTACTTGAGGGGCTGCCACAGAGAAGAGGGGGTCAATTTATTCTCCAATGCACCAGAGGGCAGGACAAGAAACAATGGGTGGAAACTAATCAAGGAGAGAAGCAACCTGGAATTAAGGAGAAACTTCCTAACAGTGAGGACTATTAACTAGTGGAACAGCTTGCCTCCAGAAATCATCCGGGCTCCATCCCTGGAGGTTTTGTATATGTTCTCCTGCTAATGCAGGGGGCTGGATTAGAAGACCTCCAAGGTCCCTCTATTCTATTCTAAGATTCTAAGTCCGCTTAGAAAAAGGGGTTGGGAAAAGGGGTATCAAAAGAAGAGATGATGAGGATTTTTTTCTTAAAGATAAGTACTACAGAGAAAGAATGCCAATCAGGTGAAAACAAAATGCAGGCAGGCTAAGAGCCAACATTTTTAGCAAAGACGTCTTTTAAAAGTACAAAGCTTCTCTCAAGGCAGACTTAGGGAGAAAAAATGCAGACAGGGCATCAAATTAATTGCACTGCAAGAGACAGTAATGTTTGCGCTCCTAAGAAAGATCAACTACCTGAATGAGGCAGCAATTAAAATGAGAGAGCCACTTTGCATATTTTCAAATAACATGTATTTTTTTAATAATTCACTTTGTAAGAGAGGTCTAATTTTTGAAAACACCAATTCGAAGGGAGAGAAATTGTACTTGCATCTTGTTGGGTTGGTTAATTGCCGAAAGGAATGAGTGACTAACCAGATAGAACTTTGTTTAGGTCCCACAAATCTCAGTGGGAACTAAGAGTGAGTTTAGCTAAATTCAACAGGCCTCGCAAAGCCAAAATGTGTTTGGTTACTGGTATAATATTCTGTGTGAATGCAGGCAGTATGTACACATTATTCCTTACATAATCTGTTCTCTGAACCCAATGTGTTGTCTTTTCTTCTGGGAAATCCAGTTAAGGGACCTGTGAATCGGTGTACTATAGAAGAGTGATCTCCTTGAATCCAGATTTTATAAAAGGTTTATCTGAAGTACAATCAGAATAGAGGTGGAAGGGACCTTCACGGTCTTCTAGCCCAACCACCTGCTCAAACCAGAGACCCTTTACCAGGGATGGCAAACCTTTTATGTGTGTGTGTTCATGCACTAGCATGTGCCCACGTGCCCACACCCATTTCCTCCCCCTCACATATATGTACCCTCCCCAAACACGCTGCCCCTGTGCACAACCACCACTACCACCGTCCCTGCACATGCACAAGGCCTCACTGAAGCCTGGCATGGTGAAAAAACAGCCAAATGGGCAAACCAGAAGTTTGAAAAAACGGACTTCCAGTTTGCCTGTTGTGCTGTTTTTTGCAGTCTGGAGCCTTCAGGGCAGCTTTCTGAAGCCCCAGAGTGTGAAAAACAGCAAAGTGGAAGTCTGTTTTCCGAGCTTCAGGTTTGCCTTTGGACTATTTTTTGCACTCAGGGGCTTTAGGGAAGCTTTTCTGCAGCTTCTGGAAGGCAAAACAACCTACCCCAAGGCTAACATAGAGCGCTGAAGCTGACATAGAGCAATGCCCCACGTGCCCTCTGAAATGGCTCCGCGTGCCACCTGTGGCACACACGCCACAGGTTTGCCATCATGGCCCTATGCCATTCCAGACAAATGACTGTCAGTCTCTTCATAAAAGCCTCCAGCGATGGAGCTCCCACAATTTCTGAAAGCAAGCTGTTATTAAACCTTAGTAAGGCCACACCTGGGTTACTGTATCCAGTTTTGGTCACCACATTATGAAAAAGATGTGGAGGCCTTGGAAAAAGTGCAAAGAAGTGTGACTAAGATGATTAAAGATTTGGAGATAAAAACGTATGAAGAACAGTTGCGGGAATTGGGTAGAGAAAAGAAGGACCACGGCTGACATGATAGCGATGTTCCGATATCTCAGGGGCTGCCGCAAAGAAAGTGGTATCAATCTATTTACCAAAACACCAGAAGACAGGACAAGAAGACAGGACAAGAAGACAGGACAGGCATGCATAAGTGCACTAGCGTACTTTCCGTCCCCTGTCCTATTGTCTCTCCTATATCTCCTATATCTTTTCTTCTATTCCTATATCTTTTCTTCTATTCTTTCTTTGATGTATTTTACTACGAGTATATCCTCTACAACCTCCATTGTGTATTGGACTAAATAGATAAATAGATAGATAGATAGATAGATAGATAGATAGATAGATAGATAGATAGATAGATAGATAGATAGGTGGATAGGTGGATAGGTGGGTAGGTGGGTAGGTGGGTAGGTGGGTAGGTGGGTAGGTGGGTAGATAGATAGATAGATAGATAGATAGATAGATAGATAGATAGATAGATAGATAGATAGACAGATAGACAGATAGACAGATAGACAGATAGACAGATAGATAAGCAATGGATGCCCTATTTCAACCTCCCTTATTAAGGGTGAAAAGAAGTAACTGAAATATGCTTTCCAAAATTCCACAGTAATAAATCAGTTCCAAAGTGCCACACGCTAAGCCCAATCCGCATAAATTTTGAGTAAAGAAAACAAGTACTGTATACATAAACATGCACATACATATACATATGCACACCCACACACCATCTCAAACAAGAGACCAAAAAAACAATTATGTTGTGATAAGGTGATGATGACATATTTAATTGAGAAAGGTATGCATGTGGTGGAGCTGTTTTTGTCTTGACAGCTTACAAGGAAACATAAAACGGCTCTAAATGACTCAGCCTAATGTTGCGCAATCTCTGCAAATAATTTGCTCTTCCACAATTCATTTCTGTATCTTATGTTATTGAAACCAGTTTGTTTTTTTAACTGCAATACTAGGACAGGTAGAACAATGGGCATCTTGGTTCACATGTTGGTCTCAAACCTACTTATGTGTTGTGAAACCCCAAGAGTTGAACAGAAACCAGTGATCTACAGTATATCAGAGGTCTTCAACCTTGGCAACTTTAAGACTTGTGGACTTCAACTCTCAGAGTTTCTAGCCAGCAGTTTCTAGATGATGCTTCTGGTCTCTTCCAACTCTATCATTCCTGGCTGGGTGAGGAATTCTGGGAGTTGAAGTCCACAAGTCTTAAAGTCTAGGTTGGGGACCCCCGATCCATACATTTAATAAATTTGCTCTTGTGTTTTGGGCTCAGTGTGATGATCTCATTTCATCATGGCTTAGTTTTACATAGGAATGAGCAACAGCAGCATGTTTAACAAACCATGGTTTACTGAAATCATGATGCTATAGTTATAGTTATAGTTTATTAGATTTGTATGCCGCCCCTCTCCGAAGACTCGGGGCTATGCTTTGTATGAACATAGTTCAGGGTGACTTCTACAAGGAAGTGAAATCAGAGGGATTGGTTCCATCACATCTACTCCAGTAGTGGCTTCCTACCAGTAGGGCATGGGGTGAGGTATCATCAATAAGCAGATGATACCCAGCTTTACATCTCCACGCCATGTCCAGTCAACGAAGCAGTGGAAGTGATGTGCCGGTACCTGGAGGCTGTTGGGGTCTGGATGGGTGTCAACAGATGGATGGGTGTCAACTCTGATAAGACGGAGTGGCTGTGGGTTTTGCCTCCCAAGAACAATTCCATCTGTCTGTCCATTACCCTGGGGGGGGGGGATTACTGACCCCGTCAGAGAGAGTCCACAACTTGGGCGTCCTCCTCGATCCACAGCTCACATTAGAGAACTATCTTTCGGCTGTGGCGAGGGGGGCGTTTGCCCAGGTTCACCTGGTGCACCAGTTGCGGCCCTATCTGGACCAGGAGTCACTGCTCACAGTCACTCATGCCCTCATCACCTCGAGGTTCGACTACTGTAATGGGGCAACCTTTGAAAAGTGTTTGGAAATTTCAGATCGTGCAGAATGCAGCTGCGAGAGCAATCATGGGCTTCCCTAGGTATGCCCATGTCACACCAACACTCCGCAGTCTGCATTGGTTGCCGATCAGTTTCCGGTCACAATTCGAAGTGTTGGTTATGACCTATAAAGCCCTTCATGGCATCGGACCAGAATATCTCCGGGACCGCCTTCTGCCACACGAATCCCAGCGACCAGTTAGGTCCCACAGAGTTGACCTTCTCCGGGTCCCGCCGACTAAACAATGTCGTCTGGCAGGACCCAGGGTAAAAGCCTTCTCTGTGGCGTCCCTGGAACCAGCTCCCCCCAGAGATTAGGATTGCCCCCACCCTCCTTGCCTTTCGCAAACTTCTTAAAACCCACCTCTGTCGTCAGGCATGGGGAAACAGAGACATCTCCCCCTGGCCTATATAATTTATGAATGGTATGTTTGTGTGTGTGTCTTGTTTTTTTAAGGGGTTTTTAGAGACTTTTTAATATTAGATTTGCGATACATTGTTTTTTGTTATTGTTGTGAGCCGCCCCGAGTCTGCGGAGAGGGGCGGCATGCAAATCTAATAAATAAATAAATAAATGTGCGCGGCTCCGCAGCTCTGGCGAGCACGTGCATGTCTGAGCGAGATGTTGCTGCTGCGCATGTGCAGGAAGTAAAATCTCATGAGGGGATGCATGTATGCACAACATTTTGGTGAGTTTTTTGCTTCCACGCATCCGCAGAAGCAAGAAGCACTGAAATCGTGCACACATGCATGTATCCCCTCATGTGCAGAAAGCAAAAAGATATAGGGAGTTGCACGCACGATATACGAAGATATACGCCAGATATACGGAGATGCGCACAATTACCTGTAAGAACCCACTACTGATCTCCTTCTTGCCTATTTGGATGAGGGGGAAAAATGTTCTTTTGAGCTACCCAGAAATGTCACGTCCGTCAGGCCGAAGCTTTCCTTGACATAGCGTCAGCAAGGAGATTCTTTCCGGCTGGGATGTGTGAAGTTGAAATGTCTGAAGTGTTGGGCCCATCATACTTGCTTAGGAGAAAACCTCCGAGGGGTCTTTAATGCCTCGAGGGTCTTATGATCAGTCCACACCTCAAAAGGAAATGGTCCACCTTCTGGGAAATAAAAGGAACATCTTGGGTACGAATCCCCAAATAGATATAACACACCCTATTCCAGGGATGGACAACTATGGCACTTTTATGACCAATGGACTTCAACCCCCAGAATTCATGAGTCAGGTGGGCAACTATGGTCCTTTTATGTCCTGTGGACTTCAATTCCCAGAATGCCATAGTCGCGCACCTCTGCCCTTCTGTGTGTGTCCTGGGATGAGGGAATCCACAGAAACTTGTGACTTCCTGATACACAAACTCTTTCTCTCGCCTCTACCTCTCGGCCTCTACCCACAAGTTTAGTTTGGATCCAGGACCTCAAACCAGGGAGTATTTTTAGACATTAACGATCTGCAGATATTTGCAAAAGCAAAGCTATGTTTAAATTAAAAAAAAGAAAGAAAGAAAAGAGGCACCAATAGAAAAACGGACAAGCCTTCCTTGTTTTCCAAACCTTTTAGGTAAATAACTGTGAACAAGCAGCCCGGGTTATGTAGCGCTATATTTAGAGAAAGCAGAAACGTTCATGGTGGTTCGATCAGGCTGGCAAGCCCCTGCCACCACTCCAATGAAAAATATAGACGTTCTGCGCTGTTTGGAAGCCCTCCAGCCCTCTGAATTTATGGTAGACCGGTGACCAACTCTTTCTTGGCGCTCTTGGGAAGGAAAAGGATCATTTCTTCCCTTTGTTGTATTGGATATATTTCCAAATATAAGAGTTGGGAAAGGAAACCGCTGCGGTACATACAGAGGTAGGTTCCTCCTGAGTTGGCCCAAACCAGTAGCAACCCACTGGTAACGTCACAATGATGTTGTCAGACTAAAAAAACATCATTTTGAATTAGAGACATTGGCCTGCCAGATGTCACCGTAGACGCCACCATCTTTTTTCAAAACAATGCCGGCTAGCGTGGACCAGAGGGGAGGGCCTTCTCTGTGGTGGCTCCAGCACTGTGGAACCAACTTCCCCAGGAGATTCACACCACCACCACTCTCCTGGCCTTCCAAAAGCCCCTAAAAAAACACAGCTTTCCCAGCAGGCCTGGGAGGATCATTGAATACCAACATCTTGTTCTAGCCTATTGGTAAATAATTGATGGATAAATGTTTTTTATTGTGGGGTTTTAACTTTGTATTCATTTTATTGTTGTTCGCCGCCCTGAGTTCATGAAGAGAAGGGTGGCATACAAATTTGACTAAGTAATTGATTAATTAAATAAATAATATATTTTAATATATATATATTTTAAAATCCGGGGTTTTTTTTTCTTCTGAGCATGCACAGAGGCCAAATTTCCAGCACTGCACATGCATCACCATCTTGTTTTTGGCTTTTGGGGAGGGGGTCTTGGCAGTGAGATAAGTTAGAACCCACCTCTGGATTAGCCCACACTTCTCAGCACATGAACGGAAAATACAGTTTGTTAGGTAGGGTGAATGGAAGAGGCAGAAGTGGCTTCGAAACAGCAGCTCTTTATTTGGCAACTATTTACAATCCAGCCAAAGCCCTTTTATAGAGAGCTGCCAGACAGTCTAGCCAATCAGCATTCAGTATTTCCCCTACAGAATGAAGGACCTGACTGAAGACTATGTGCCTCAGTCTGAGAATGGAACACAATTTATACGAAAAATCCCATGAAATAGATTTTCACAGAGCGTGTGATCGGTTGTCCTCTGCCATTGATGGCCTACAGCTGCCATCATCCTCAGCCAACCCAAGCGATGGGGAGGCAGGCTTATTTCAGAGAGGTACAACTTTGGTGACTTTGAGACGGGTGGATTCCAACTCCCAGAATTCCCAGCCACCAATTCTTAAGAATTGAAGGCCACACCAGCCATGGGCTCCTCCCCACATGTGGGGGGACCCCATCTGAGTAGTGGAAATAGCCCGGGAACAGCACGACCAACAGATTTCCAGCAAAAATCTGTGGGTTTTTGCTTTTGCACATAAGCTCTTGGGTCATTCATCAGGAGAAGAAACGTCCTGTTAAAGAAGCACTGATGATATTACCTAGTTGAGTCATGAAATGTCTACAAGAAAGCAAGCAAGCTCAAATAGTACCAAGGACAACCCAGTCCTCCTCCTCCTCCTCCTCCTCCTATTTATTGATTGATTTGATTTGATTTGATTTGATTTGATTTGATTTGATTTGATTTGATTTGATTTGATTTGATTTGATTTGATTTGATTTGATTTGATTTGATTTGATTTGATTTGATTTGATTTGATTTGATTTGATTTGATTTGATTTGTATGCCGCCCCTCTCCGCAGACTTGGGGTGGCTAACAACAATGGTAAAACAACATGTAACAATCCAATTTAATAAAACAACTAAAAACCCTTATTATAAAAACCAAACATACACACAAACATACCATACATAACTTGTAATGGCCTAGGGGAAGGAATGTCTTAACTCCCCCATGCCTGGCGACAAAGGTGGGTCTTGAGTAATTTTGCGAAAGACAAGAAGGGTGGGGACCGTTCTAATCTCTGGGGGGAGTTGATTCCAGAGGGCCGGGGTCGCCACAGAAAAGGCTCTTCCCCTGGGGCCCGCCAAACGACATTGTTTAGTCGATGGGACCCGGAGAAGGCCAACTCTGTGGGACCTTATCGGCCACTGGGATTCGTGCGGTAGAAGGCGGTTCCGGATGTATTCTGGCCCAATGCCATGTAGGGCTTTAAAGGTCATTACCAATCCACAGTCCACAGTCTTCCTCTTTCTCCTTCTCCTCACAACTCCACTCTCTAGCCCTGATGATGTTACCTAGTTTGGTAATGAAATATTTGCAAAAAAAAAAAACCAAGCACCAGGACCCAGTCCAGAATCAGCAGTTCAGCCCAGAGAACAGGGCTGGCACCTGGGGGAATTCATTTATCCCCAAGCGAGGTTAGGTCAATTTGGGACTAAAAATAGCTCTAAATCACAGAATGAGATGAAGAAAATCCCATTGCCCATTTCCTTGCCTGCCTCTTGAGTGGAGTGAATAAGACCAGGTTCTTCTCATCATTTAAAAAAGAAAAGCATTTAAATAAACTGTAAATAAACATTATGTTGTTTCTTCTCTTCTCAGCCCATTCCTTCGTGAAGATGCTTTAGGATGGGGCTACCCTCATCTGTCTTCGCCTTCTGGGAATTTGGACAAGTGGTTGGCTCCAAGCCAAGAATCCAAGAATCTGGTCTGTTCCTGTTTCATTCTTTCAAATCAGACATTAAATCCAGCGATCAAATCACACCGGTTCTAGATAAAATCAGAGGGATAGAAGAACCAGACGCATTGCAAACACAGAGGGGAAAATGCTTTGGCGGCTCCCCACCTGTTGTTATATTGCTCAACCTAAAATAAGGCAAATAAGAGAAAGGACAGTTTGAAGACACGGAATGAAGGCGAATGTATGTGTCCCAGGATAATGTTGCAGGATCCAATCTGGGTCTTTCACTGGGATCAGAGGTTTAGTCTTCTGAGTTTTTAGACTCATGCTGGAAACCATCCTTAGCAGGCAGGAATTGCCGCTCCCGCCACTCCTGGTGCGATGCGCACGCAGTTCCGCATCTCCGGCATGCGCATGCATACATCTGAGTGAGATTTTGCTTCTGCGCATGTGCAAGAAGCAAAATCTCGCAAGGGGCATGCATGTGAGAGAGATTTCGGTGTTTGTTTTGCTTCCGTGCATGCATAGTGTTCTGTCTGGGTGCCCCCAGACTTCAACACCAACTGGAAAAAGCAGCCAGACATGCTGGTAAAAGCAAAAGCACTTTATAGTTTGAAAAATAAACACAGAGAAAAACCTGTTCTTCCCAACAGGCAGGCTATGAGACTTCACAGCAGAGTCCTGATGGCCAGACAATACAGCAGACTTCTTGCTGGCACACCCACCACTGTAGAGAATAAGACCCACACCTTTTTCCCCCAAGGTTTCAGTATTCAAAGTCACAAACCAGAATTCCAAGACGCCAAAGATCACAGCCAGGTCCCAGGACTCCCAAAGATAATACTCCACAAGCCAGGAAGGGTGGGTCTGCCTTTTCAGCCTTTCCAGAGAGCACCACACCCAAACCCAGCTGTTGCCTCTTTAGTGCTGAAAGTACCTGGCTAATTGTCCCCTTCGTTGTATTGCTCTTCTCTGCCGGAGATCGATTATTGCTTGTGCATTTTCATCTAAGGAATCCAGGCTGCTTGCTGGGGAGAGCTCCCTCTCGGGGGACTCTGGCTGTCCTCCCTCTCCCTTAGCCTGAGATTCCTCCTCCCCGTCTGCCTGAACCTCCTGTTCCTCATCCTCCCCCTCTGAGCAGGAAGCCGGCAGAGGATCAGCCGTTCCCTGAGGGGCCTCAGACGGAATCACAACACATAGAAGCAAAGCATTTCCAAAATCTCACACAAGCGCACATCGCCTTGTGGGATTTTGCTTCCTGTGCATGTGCAGAAGCAAACAATCACTTGGGTGCACGCATGCGCACACCGAAGACACGGAGCTATGTGCGCAGCTCAATTTTCACTACTGTTGCGATGACGTCAACCATACTGGTAGGAACCTGCTATTGATCCTTAGGGACCCACTCTTACAGTATTCACACTTTACATAAACGACATCTGTGATCATATTACAACATATAGCAACATAGCAACATAGCAACATAGAAGATTGACTGCAGAAAAAGACCTCCTGGTCCATCTAGTCTGCCCTTATACTACAGTGGTACCTCATCTTACGAACGCCTCTTCTAATGAACCTTTCAAGATACGAACCCGGTGTTTAAGATTTTTTTGCCTCTTCTTCCGAACTATTTTCACCTTACGAACCCAAGCCGCTGCTGCTGGGATGAAGGGGTTTCTTTTTTTTTCCTTTTTTGAAGAAAGAAAAGGGAGGGGCAGCTTGGAGGGGGAAAGACTTTGCAGAGAACAGTGTGCTTGCATAGGCACTGAAACGGTGTCTTTTGAAGAAAGAAAAGGGAGGGGCACCCCCGTTGCGTTTCTTTCTTCCCACTCACCCTTTAGCCTAGCCTTGCTTCTTCCACCCGCCCCCTTTAGCTGCTCCTCCCTGCCCTCTGTTCGCCTCCCTTCTAAAGTTTGGGATTTTCCTGAAGGATTTGCACTCATTATTTGCTTTTACATTGATTCCTATGGGAAACATTGTTTCATCTTACGAACTTTTCGCCTTATGAACCTCCTCCTGGAACCAATTAAGTTCGTATCATGAGATACCACTGTATTTCCTGTATTTTATCTTAGGATGGATCTATGTTTATCCCAGGCATGTTTCAATTCAGTTCCTGTGGATTGACCAACCACGTCTGCTGGAAGTTTGTTCCAAGCATCTACTCCTCTTTCAGTCAAATAATATTTTCTCACGTTGCTTCTGATCTTTCCCCCAACTAACCTCAGATTGTGCCCCCTTATTTCTGTGTTCACTTTCCTATTAAAAACACTTCCCTCCTGTACCTTATTTAACCCTTCGGTTTGACCTAAGTGTAGTTCATAAAATCATCTACTACAATGTCCTATCTGTCAATGATTTCTTCAGCTTCACGAGCACACAATCGATTCAAGCTTAATGTAAACCGCTCCAAACTCAACTGCAGAAAATACGACTTCAGCAACAGAGTGATCAATGCCTGGAACTCACTACCTGACTCTGTGGTTTCTTCCCCAAACCCCAAAAGCTTTAACCTTCTACAGTCAACCTCCCCTCTTTCCTAAGAGGTCTGCAAGGGGCGGGCATAAGCGCACCATTGTGCCTACCATCCCTGCCCTACTGTCCTATTGCCTAATTTACCTGCTTTGCTAATGTTTAGGTTTATACCAATGCCTACTATATTATACATGTTTGACAAATAAAATAAATAAAGCAAATAAAAACTTTGTTCTATTGGAATGTGAACTTCCAGCAAAGAGAAGTTCCCTGGGGATGGAGTTCAGCATGAGTCCAAAAGTTCAGAAGACTAAACCTCTGCTCCCAGTGACCGACACAGATTGGATTCTACAGTTTTAAGACAATCTGAGATTGGGGGACGTCTCACATGCCCTCTGATATGGCTCCGTGCAAGGGTGGGCAGCAGGCAGGACGGGATGGCACGTAGTTCCACCGGCGGAAATGAAGATGCATGCGCAGCTCCTGCTGATCGGCGGCTGTCATTTGCTGGATTACTGGTCTTGGTTCGGCCCTCCTTTTTTTCCTTGCTGCTGCTACTGCATCTGGGCTCCTTGCTTTTTTCCTCTTTCCTCCTTCCTGGCCTCGGACGAGCTTCCCTCTTTCCTGCCCAGCTCCCCTCCAGCCTCACACAGCCACCTCCTTCTGAGGTGCAAGCAGAAGGCATGGGTGGAAGCGGCGCTGGCAGCATTTATGTTTCTGTCAGCACCCGTTCGCCCAGCTACCCAGCCTGAGGTGGGAGGGCGGGTGACGCAGGAAGAAGAGCACGGGAAACGCGAAGCAAATTGTGACCCCAGCGAGCGACACTGGTGAGGTTGTAAGTCGAGGACTTAACAGTTCACTTGAACGATGATGATCGTTCAAGCCATTCTCAGCTGGTCACATGGCCAGCAAGCTACTCCTACCCAATCACATGACCATTAAGCCACACCCACAGTGTGGCAGTAAAAATTTGGGCTGCCCATTACTGGCTCCGTGTACCACCTGTGAGATACCATCACTGCTCTAAGAAAGAATGCAGAGAGAAGCAACCAACAAAATAAGGGTCTGGATAAGTGGTGAAATGCCTCCCAAATCCCAGCTGATCGGGAGGAAATGGGATTTTGCAGTATCCTTTCTCTGCCAGGCCCACCAGAACCGGTAATAAGAAAATTTGAATCCCACCATTACTTCCAGCCCTAGGATTATAAAATAATCTGGTTTATTTCTGATCCTGTTAGCATACAACCTTTCTTTTATCCACATCTGCACCACAAGGGGCTGTTGTTATAGATAAAATTCTAAGAAAGGAATGCTCTGTTCATTGGTTTCAATTCCAAACTAAAAAGTGGATATAAACCTAAAAAATAAACTTAAAAATAAATGCTATAACCCACACGGTCCCTTGTTTTAAATCAGAAAATGTTAACTTTCTTTCTTTTCTTTTTTAAAGCCATTTATAACATGGTCGCGGAAAACTGCAGCTAAAGCCAGGACAAATTTGTTTGCATATTTCTGAGCCCTGGCCTTTGCTTTTTGAAATGCAAATGGGCACTCCAAATCATGAAAACGAGACAAATTTGTAGTCTTTGGCTGCACTCATACAACAGATGGGACCTAGGCCCTGAATTTTCCACAAGACGGTGAACTGTAGAGGAACAAGAACCAAAAATATGAAGCAGATCTATTGAGTAGAGTTGATTCAAATCATCGAAGGGAAGGGAAGGCGTAGGAAGGAAATAGAGAAAAAGGAAAAGAAATGGAAAAAAGAAAAGGGGAGGGAAAGGAAAAGAGGAAGTGAAAGGTGGGAGTAAGGGAGGGAGTGACGGAGGGAGTAAGGAAGGGAGGGAGGGGAAGGAAAGGGAAAGCAAGGGAAAGCAAGGGAAGAGAAGGGAAGGGAAGGAAAGGAAAGGAAGGAGGAAAGAGAAGGAAAGAAAAGAAATGCATAAGAAGGAAATAGAAAAAAATGAAAAGGAAGGGAAGGGAAAGAGTCTTTGGAGAGGTGCGGCATACAAATCTAATAAATTATTATTATTAAAAGGAACAACTACAGTTCATCACAGTTATTAAGGATTCTGTGGCCCCTTTATTTCTTCTGGTTGACATTAATGCCATTAATACTCCATCCCGTCTCCTGGAACTCAAGCCCTACTAAGGGACTAAGTGCTGCAACCCTCATCCCGTGTAAATGTTGTCTGGCTCAAGCTAGCTTCAAGGTTGATGCAAGAATCCCAGGGATTTTGTTCTCCCTGTTGGTAGCTTGCACTTGCAGGCGCTCTATCACTGGAGACTTTCAAGAAGACATTGGGCAACCATTTGGCCAGGACTTCTGCCTTGACCAGAGGGGTTGGAGTAGAACAGTGGTTCTCAGCCTGGGGGTCAGGACCTCTTTGGGGGTCGATTGACCATTTCACTGGGGTCGCCTAATACCATAGGAAAAGAAAAATCCCCATGTTGTTAGGAACTAAAGCTTCTATTCTGCACCTTGGAACATATTTTTACAATCCGACCAATCAGGTGTTTACTCTGGGGGTGTCCCACTGACCTTCCTGTCAATCAGCTTAAAGCTCTGTTGAAAGAATGGTGCTAGACTTATGGTTGGGGGTCACCACAACATGAGAGCTATATTAAGGGGTCACGGCATTAGAAAGGTTGAGAACCACTGGAGTAGAAGATCTCCACAATCCCTTCCAGCTCTCAAATTCTATCTTCTATAGCTGGTCCAGGGGTGGATTGCTCCTGCTGCTGCTACCAGTGCGCTATGCACGCAGCTTTGGGTATCTTGCGTGCATGTGCGCATGTGCCAGCGTGTCTTTGCTTCTGTGCATGCGCAGGAAGAAAAATCTCACGAGGGGACACATGCGAGAGATTTCGGCCATTTGTTTGCTTCCGCGCATGTGGAATCGCCAAAATCTTGCACATGTGCATGTCCCCTCGTGAGATTTTGCTTCCTGTGCATTCGCTGAAGGAAAAACACACTGGGATGCGCACGCGTGCATGCAAGACACCTGAAGTTGTGCACGCAGCTCAACTTTTACTACTGGTGCAGAGTCCTTTACCATTCTGGTAGGAACTCACTACTGAGTTGGTCCTGTACTAACACCTAAGTCATCCACGCAATCAACCTTTTTTAAAGACACAATTCTTTCTGCAAAAATAGAGCCAAAAGGGATATGCAAATGACACACTATTCTGCGTACATGTTGTTTGTGTACGTGTGTTTTCAGTGTAATTATATTTTTTTTAAAAAATGGCATTTGCTGGAAATAGAAAAAAAAACAAACCCTTCTATGCTGCCTTCCTTGCCAACATACACACAGTTAGCACTGAATCACCGCTCACAATTTGTTATTTACCTTTTGGCGATTTGCAAAAATGAAGGAAGTCATCAAGCTAGAAGTCGTGCACTTCTTTAAAAAAAAAAAAGTCTATTGAGTTTTGTGTTACAAAACATATATAAATATTCATATATTTTTTCATTTCTGTGACACTGACAATTCTTTGGTTATATCTGTAAGTTATTCCGAGTCTACGGAGAGGGACAGCATACAAATCTAATAAATAAATAAATTCCACCAAATTTATATTCTGAATAATATTGACATTTACATTTCTACAGTACAGTATTTATACAAATAATCAATTATATTTTTCTTCATTTCCAGCCAGGTATAAAACTTTTCTCATGCCACATAGTATTCTCTATCTTCATGACTTTGTAGTCATTTTGTTGCCATCAGTTTCACCATTTCTGCACAGTCCATTATTTGTTTTTTATTATAAGATTTTCCAGGGGGGCAACTTTCAGATTTCCAAGCTATTCTAGCTGCTATCATAATATGTATTATATGGTATTGGATTTCTCTGGGCAGTTTTATTGACCTAGCGTAGCTCTCCCTCCCCTCATCAGGGATGAATAACCAATTCTGACATTCTCGGAGCTTCCTTCCATCTGGATTGCTTGGAATGTCAGCATTCCAAATAACATGCAAGAAATAAATCAGAGTCCAAACCTTGGCTTTCTTCCAAGTTCCAATTTATTGTCAGTCATGTTGGTTACGAACTGTAGTCAAACTGGTACTAACTTTTCCTACAGTTCCCCATGCAGGTTAAGGTTCCCACACCCACAAGTACATCACGTGGACCAGTCCGATTGTCTGCATATCCGAAGAGTCTTCGGAGAGGGGCGGCATACAAGTCCAACTAATAAATAAATAAATAAATAAATAAATATCCACGGACCACCTCCGTACTTCCACTGGTGCTGAACAAAGGATGACCTTGGATTTTCAAGAAAGGAATTTTTTGTGGCTAGCATCTTTTATGCAACCACCCCTCCCAATTCCCACAGTACTACTCTAATTATGGCAGGCCAAAGTCTCTAACTCAGATGATGGCTTCAGCCTGACAGGAGACCTTTTGCCAAGCTTGGATGGATGGATGGATGGATGGATGGATGGATGGATGGATGGATGGATGGATGGGATTCACGGAGACCACCATCAAAGGCAGACTTTTTGAAGTGGAACTATTCTCCTGCTAAGTCATTGTGTGGTCCCCAAAGGACCAAATGATGGCAATTTTAAAATAGCCAACTTCTCAAGAGGAGAGAAGCAACCCAGAAGCAAGGTATTTTTCCTGGCAGTTGGAACATTTGATTAGTAGAACAGCTTGCCTTTGGACCATTGTGAGTGCTTTAACCGTGGAGGCTTTTAAGAAGAGATCGGGCAACCATCTGTCAGAATATAGGTAAACCTCAATCTATGACCACAATTGAACCCAAACTTTATGTTGCTACATGAGAAATGTGTTCAGTGAGTTTTATTAAAGTTTGTTACAGAAATCAAAACCAGAAGCACACCCAGATGACTGATTCAGCTGGTTTCGTAAACTTCTTTATAAACATAATAATGTATATATTTACAATACCATTAGCAGAGTTCTCCTTCAAACAGTTCTCTGCTGTCTGTCACTGCTTGAAGAAGAACTCTGCTAATGGTACTGTAAATTCATCATTCCTATGTTTATAAAGACGTTTACGAGACCAGCTGAATCAGTCATCTGGGTGTGCTTCTGGTTTTGATTTTTGCAATAAACTTTAGTATTTATGTATTTATTCAGTCTGTCATACATGTACAAGATAACAGGTATAAGTATAAATATGAACAGAAACACGGGAAATAGATACAAATAATGGGGACAGTAGGACAGGGACGGTAGGCACGCTGGTGCACTTACAGACCTCTTTTAAGAAAGTGGTGAGGTCCACAGTAGACAGTTTAAGGTTGAAGCTTATGGGGGTTTGATGAAGTAACAACAGAGTCAGTTTATCCCAATGTTCAATGATCCCAAAATAGGAGCGAAGCCAAGCTACGCCAAGGCTTGCAAGGTGAGATAATGCAAGAAGGGAGAAAGGTGAGCTGTCTTTCTGTCACTGATAGGTTAAGGCAAAGTCAGCAATTTGTCTTTTTTGCACTTCAGAGGCTAAAGTGACAGGTTTTCAATCAGAGAAACAGATTTCATCCTGCTGCTCCTAAGAGCTTTTAAGCAGCGGAAGGGAAGGGAAGGAAAGGGAAAAAAGGGAAGGGAAGGGGAAAGGGGAGAGGGAGGGGAGGAGGAGAGGAAAGGAAAGGAAAGGAAAGGGAAAAAAGGGAAGGGTATGGAAGAGGAAGGGGAGGAGGAAAGGAAAGGAATTCTAGGGACCATTGAGTACTGCCCATGAGTTGATTAGATTCTTGTGTACTGTATAGCTATTAGCACCCCAAAGGCGCTATTATTATTATTATTATTATTATTATTATTATTATTATTTATTAGATTTGTATGCCGCCCCTCTCCGCAGACTCGGGGTGGCTCACAACAGTGATAAAAACAATAATTTAAAATCTAAAATAACAATTGTACATTTAAAAAATCTAAAAGCAAGGAACCCCAATATAAAAAACATACATACAGTCATATCATGCACTAAAACTACATAGGCCGGTGGAGATGTCTCAGTTCCCCCACGCTTGATGACAGAGGTGGGTTTTAAGGAGTTTACAAAAGGCAAGGAGGGTAGGGGCAGTTCTAATCTCTGGAGGGAGCTGATTCCAGAGGGTCGGAGCTGACACAGAGAAGGCTCTTCCCCTGGGTCCCGCCAGACGACATTGTCTAGTCGACGGGACCCGGAGAAGACCAACTCTGTGGGACCTGACCGGTTGCTGGGATTCGTGCGGCAGAAGGCGGTCTCGCAGATATCGTGGTCCGGTACCATGAAGGGCTTTATAGGTCATAACCAACACTTTGAATTGTGACCGGAAACTGATCGGCAACCAATGCAGACTGCGGAGTGTTGGAGCCAGCACTTGGATTTTTCCCCCCTTTGAAAATGTTTCACTTCACATCCAAGAAGCTTCTTCAGTTCGAAACGTTTTCAAAGACGAAACCAAGAAAGTGCAGCTGCCTTTTGGAAAAAGCACCTTTGGAGCAACAGTGACTCAGATGATTGAGAATCCCCACAGACAGAGGCATGAGCAATAAATCATCTTCACTGGAACTGTTATGTGGTCCCAATTTTTCATGCCTGAATTAAGAAAAAGCAGGAAGAAAGGTTAATAAATAAATACTGGGGACCCTAATGATGTGAACTGAGGTTTCCTGGATGCAAAGGGAAATTTTCTGCAAAACAGGATAATTTGAGCCTGGTCATTTGTGCCTCAATGAGAACTCTGGCTTGATTTGTTTGACGGTCCATTGATTTGTTTCCTTGGCTGTCTGTGGTATTCTCCGGAGTCTTCTCCATAACAAAAAGTGTCGATACTGTTTTCCTCCTGATTCTTCAAAGTCCAACTTTCGCTTTCCATTGAGTGTCTTAGGGAGTTGCAATAGCATTGGAGCTATAGCACTTAAGCTTAGCTACTGCTTCACACTGCTTTCCAGCCCTCTCTAAGCGGTTTGTAAATGTCGGCCTCTTGCCCCCAACAATCTGGGTCCTCATGTTACTGATCTTGGAAGGATGGAAGGCTTAGTGAACCTTGGGCCGGTCAGGATCTAACTCCTAGCAGTGGGCAAAGTCAGCCTGCAATACTGCATTCTAACCACTGCATGCCATGGATGGATGGGTGGGTGGTGGGTGGGTGGGTGGGCAACAGCACTAGCACTTAGATTTATATACCTCTTTACACTGCTTTCAGCCCTCTCTAAATGGTCTGCAAATGTCGGCCTCTTACCTCCAACAAATTGAGTCCTCATTTTACCGACCTCAGAAGGATGGGAGGCTGAGTCAGCCTTGAGCCTGGTGAGAATTGAACTTCTAGCAGTGGGCACAGTCAGCCTGCGATACTGCATTCTAACCACTGCACACCATGGATGGAGGGAGGGAGGGAGGAGGGAAGGGAAGGCAATAGCAATAGCACTTAGATATATGACCACTTCTGAGTTTTTTTACATCCCTCTCTAACATAGTTCCCTCTAAGCTGAGCAGTGAGCAATCGCTCACTTAAAAATCATCATCAACTCAGAGTTTTTCAAACCTGCCCAGAAGCCGAGAGGGAAAGAGTGAGAGGGAAGGAGAGAGAGAGGAAGAGAGAGAAAGAGATAGAAAAGAGAGAGGAAGGAAAAGAGAAAGAAAAAGAATGGGAGTAAGGAAGAGAGAAAGGAAAATAAAAATCTAGTTTGAAACTAGCTCAACTATTTAAGTGGCATTTTTGATATTGATAGAGTTGCCCTATTATGAGCTCACTGTTATAGACACACAGTACAGTATTTTATTTTGAAATTCTCTGAGGCAAAACAGGGTGGGTTTTTTATTTGTTTGTTTGTTTGTTTGTTTGTTTGTTTGTTTAATATTTCTGTGCCGCCCAGTCCCCAAAGGGACTGACGCTCAGACACTATACTTTTCCGCCCACCCCGAAAAAAAATTAGAAGGAACACTGCTCTCTAAGTGGTTTACAGACTCAGCCGCTTGCCTCCAACAATTTGTATCCTCATTTTATCAACCTCAGAAGAATGGAAGGCTGAGTCAACCTTGAGCTGGTCAGAATCAAACTCCTACCAAAGGGCACAATCAGCCTGTAATACTGTATTCTTACCACTCCAAACCATAGGTGCATGAAAGGGCAATAGTAATAGCACTTAGACTTATATACCGCTTTACACTGCTTTCCAGCCCTTTCTAAGTGGTTTTATAGTCAGCCTCTTGCCCCAAAATTATTTTCCTCGTTCCTCGTTTTAACCCACCTCGGAAGGATGGAATGCTGAGTCAACCCTGAGTTGGTCAGGATCAAACTCCAGACTGTGGGCAGAGTTAGCTACAATACTGCATTTTAACCACTGTACCACTCTGCTCTTAGTTGACTGGACCAGTGGCTTTTATGAATTCAAGGAGAAAAAGTTTTCAGCCTAACATCGCAGGTCATCCTCGACTTATAACTATTTGTTTAGTGACCATTCAAAGTTACAAAGGACTGAAGAAAGTGACTCCTGATTGTTTTTCACTCTCACAACCGTTGCATCATCTCCAGGGTCACAACATCAAAATCCAGATGGTTACCATGTCCAAGGGCTTGTGATCACCTTTTGTGATCTTGCAATAAGCAAAGTCCATGGGAAAGTCAAGTTGACTTAACAATTGTCTTACCAACTTAACCATTGCAATGAATCCTTTAATAACTGGGGGAAAGAAAAGTCATAATATGGGGCAAGACTCACTTAACTCCTGCATTGCTCAGCAACAGAAATTGGGAGCTTTGTTTTGGTCGTAAGTTGAAGACAACCTGTATTGTGGACCTCAGTCAGAGGCTCAGAGATGCCAACCAATGCCTATGACAGGTCAAATCAAGAGATTGGACTGACATTTGGCTGGGGTGCTTTAGGATTCCTGCTCAGGCAGGGGGTTGGATTTGATGATCTGCATGGTCCCTTTCAACTCTAACAATAAATAAATAAATAAATGAATGAGATGAATGAATGAATGAATGAATGAATAAATAAATAAATAAATAAATAAATAAATAAACAAACAAACAAACAAACAAACAAACAAACAAACAAACCATACCTTGCTTTGATTTGATGCCTGAAATCAGGCCATCACCCATTCTTCAGTGATTAGATTAGATTATTATTAGAGTTGGAAGGGACCTTGTAGGTCATGTAGTCCCACCTCCACTCAAGCAGGAGTCCCTACACCATTTCGGAAAAAATGGCCATCCAATCTCCCCTTTGAAAGTCTCAAGTGTTGGAGATCCCACCACCTCCGCGGGCAAGCTGTTCCATTGGTTGATCGCTCTCACCGTCAGAAAGTTCCTCTTTATTTCCAGGTTGAATCTCTCTTTGGTCAGCTTCCATCTGTTATTCCTAGTCTGGCCTTCTAGTGCTTTGGAAAACAGCCTGACCCCCTCCTCTCTGTGGCAGCGCCTCAAGCAGGGGTGGATAGGAGGCAGGACGGGGTGGAACACAGTTCCACCAGTGGAAATGAAGATGTGTGCGCAGCTCTAGCTGATCAGCAGCTGTCACTTCCTGGATTACTGGTCTTGGCTTGGCTCTCCTGTTTTTCCCTGCTGCTGCATCTGCACTCCTTGCTTTTTTCCTCTTTCCACCTTTCTGACCTCGGACGAGCTTCCCTCTCCCCTGCAGCTCCCCTCCAGCCTCACGCGGCCACCTCCCGCCTGAGGTGCAAGCAGAAAGAGTGGCTGGCAGCATTTATGCTTCTGGTAGCACCCTTTGCCTAGCTACCCAGCTGAGGAGCCTCGTGTTGCCGGGGGGGGCAACCCAGGAAGGAGAGCGCGGGAAACGTGAAGCAAATTGTTTACCTCAGTAAGGGACACTGATAAGGTTGTAAGTTGAGGATTTAAACCAGTTCACTTGAACGATGATGATCGTTCAAGCCACTCCTACCTGGTCACATGGCTGGCAGCCACTCCTACCCAGTCACATGCCCATTAAGCCACACCCACAAAATAAGCCACACCCACAGTGTGGCAGTAAAAATTTGGCTGCCCATTACTGCTCTCAAGTATCGGAAGACTGCTAGCTATCATGTCTCCCCTGTCCTTCTCTTCACCTGGCTGGCCATGTCCAGTTCCTGCAACTACTCTTTTGTATGTTTTTAGTTTTCCAGTCCCCTTATCTTGGTTGCTCTCTTCTGCACTTTCTCTAGTGTTCCAATGCCTTTTTTGTAGTGTGGTGACCAAAACTGGATGAAGTACTCTAGGTGCGGTCTAAGTAAGGCTTTATAGAGTTGTACTAGTACCTCCCTAGACTCTAGTCCTAGATTGTATCCCTCTATAAAGGGATGTACCAAAAAGTTTGGAAATATTTCTATAAATACGTTCCTTTCCAAAGGCAACAAAGATCAAGCAATTCCAAAACAGAAATAGGGAACTCATAAAACAGCGCCACCTAGTAGTAATTCCTGCAAGATGACTCACATCTCTCTGTGGAAGGCCTGTCTGTGCATGGTTCGTTTGCATGTGCTTGAATTTACATCAGGGTTAACAAAACAAGAAATCCTGTATCCATTTAGAATGCTGTGCTTAAGCAAAATGGCATGCTAGGATACCTCCGTAGGATGGTCTGAGGTTTACACAATGCAAAGACAGAGCTTCCCAGAACCACAAAGTCCTTCAACTCAGTTTTAGTTGAAGGTTAAACTTGGTTGGGTCACAGGCAACCAAGATGCCTGATGAAATTAACTATCCACATCAGGGGGTGGGTTCCACTTACCTTTGCCACCAGTTTGCATCGCGATGTTTTATTTGTTTGCTTGTTCGTGCATTCATTCAATTTGCATGTTGTCCATCTCTCTAGGAACTCTAGGCAGCTTACAACCAAAATTAAAAATACAATGTTTATATATATATATATATATAATATATAATTGTATATTAATATATAATTGTATATTAATATATAATTGTATATTAAAAATACAATTAATAAATATATATTAATAATGTTTATTGAATATATACATTAAAAAGAGAAAACAAAAAGCAATACATACTGTATAGTACTTATTATCACAATAGTAATTATCATATCTAAGAAAGGATAAGAAGAAAAGAAATAGGTAGAAAAGGGTGAAGAATAGTGAAAAAAAGGAAAAAGAAAAGAGGGGGGGAAGAGAGAAACCAGCAATTTAGCTGGAATTTCTATGATATACGACCTCTAATTCAAATATATGGTTGGTGTAGGTTTCCCCTCAGTTTTTATCTGTTCCCAATAAGGCAGTGTTTTTTCAACCAGTGTGCCGTGGCACAATAGTGTGCCGCGAGACATGGTAAGGTGTGCCATGAGCTCAGAGGGAAAGAAAGCAAGAGAGAGAGAAAGCAAGAGAGAAAGAAAGCAAGAGAGAGAGAGAGAAAGAGTGAGAGAGAGAGAAAGAGAACAAGAGAGAGAGAGAGAGAGAAAGCAAGAGAGAGAGAGAACAGAGAAGAGAGAAAGAGAGAGAGAGAAAGAAAGAAAGAGAGAGAGAGAAAGAGAGGGAGAGAGGAGAGAGAAAGACATAGAGGGAGGTAGTGAGGGAGAGAGAAAGAGAGAAAAAAAGAAAGGAAGGAAGAGAAAGAAAGAGGGA